>NW_026601087.1:0-62500 GCF_029448725.1 Salvelinus fontinalis
ACACTAATAATAAGCTATTGTCAACTTCCCGTCTATGCTTATCTTGCTCATTGCTCACTGTCAATTGCTCACTGTTACCCTATGTGTGCAACTATTATTGATTTCTCACAGAAAAATCATTTGGTTTCAAATGTACATGGGGCCATGTAAATAATTGTTAGGCTACTCATTTTGAATCCACCGGTGGCAACTTGTGTGACCATAAAAGTCTGTGTGCGATTGGACACAGTAAAATTATTTGGTTACTGACCGGCCCTACATTATAGAAGGCCCTTCAAGTCGGAACTAGGAAATTCTGACATTTCTGACTCGCTAACTCGTTATGGAGTGATGATTTCAAGTTTCCCACTTGTGAAGTATCAGAATCAACCAGTAGGAAGCTTTACACTGATAACTTACATTCATTTTAACTCTGAGCTTCCAAGTTTCCGATTGCATGTTAATGCGTCAATAATTGCCATGGTAATTTTGAATGTCCAGTCAGTGAGCATTATGGGTAATTATCCTACATACTTACATCAAATACTTTATGATAGCATCATCTCCTGTAGTAACAGTGCCATTCCAAACACAATAAATGTGAAAATTAACAAAGATACAAAATATTGCTAAAGTGAAGAAAATCAGCTCAAAATTGTTGGAGGAAATGCCCCTGCAGCGGGGAGGCTTACGGTATTATAATATATTGTAGATAACATTAATATAATTTGTGTATTTACAGTATCGTACACATACAAATGAAAGTATATGCTAGGGATTGATCTACACTGAGTGAACAAAACATTAAGAACACCTTCCTATTGAGTTGCCCTCCCCCTTGGTGGTGGACCATTGTTGATACTCAGGGAAAACTGTTGAGCGGGAAAAACCCAACAGCATGGCAGTTCTTGAGACAAACCGGTGCGCCTGGCACCTACTACCATACTCTGTTCAAAGGGACTTAAATCTTTGGTCTTGCCCATTCACCCTCTGAATGACACACATACACAATCCATGTCTCAATTGTCTAAAAATCAATCTTTAACCTGCCTCGTCCCCTTCATCTACACTGAGAAGAAGATTTAACAATGAACATCAATAAGGGATTATAGCTTTCACCTGATTAGTCTATGTCACGGAAAGCGAAGGTGTTCTTAATGTTTAATACACTCAGTGTATGTGTCAATGATGTTATAGATTCCAAGTGGTTGATTTTTTAGGGAATGACTATATTCTCTATATTATACCTGCAGATCATCACAGCAGCCGAAGTTGCTGTGCAGAGGGAGGAGATCCCCCGAGCATCAGGCCTCAACCCGTCACAGAGGGAGGTTATCCTCCAAACAGCCAGTGTCCCTGCACAGAGGGAGGGGATCCTCCAAACAGCCAGTGTCCCTGTACAGAGGGAGGGTATCCTCCAAACAGCCAGTGTCCCTGTACAGAGGGAGGGTATCCTCCAAACAGCCAGTGTCCCTGCACAGAGGGAGGGTATCCTCCAAACAGCCAGTGTCCCTGTACAGAGGGAGGGTATCCTCCAAACAGCCAGTGTCCCTGTACAGACGGAGGGGATCCTCCAAACAGCCAGTGTCCCTGTACAGACGGAGGGGATCCTCCAAACAGCCAGTGTCCCTGTACAGAGGGAGGGTATCCTCCAAACAGCCAGTGTCCCTGTACAGACGGAGGGTATCCTCCAAACAGCCAGTGTCCCTGCACAGAGGGAGGGTATCCTCCAAACAGCCAGTGTCCCTGCACAGAGGGAGGGTATCCTCCAAACAGCCAGTGTCCCTGTACAGAGGGAGGGTATCCTCCCAACAGCCAGTGTCCCTGTACAGACGGAGGGTATCCTCCAAACAGCCAGTGTCCCTGCACAGAGGGAGGTTATCCTCCAAACAGCCAGTGTCCCTGTACAGAGGGAGGGTATCCTCCCAACAGCCAGTGTCCCTGTACAGACGGAGGGTATCCTCCAAACAGCCAGTGTCCCTGCACAGAGGGAGGGTATCCTCCAAACAGTCAGTGTCCCTGTACAGAGGGAGGGTATCCTCCCAACAGCCAGTGTCCCTGTACAGACGGAGGGGATCCTCCAAACAGCCAGTGTCCCTGCACAGAGGGAGGGGATTCTCTCAGCAGCTAGCATCACTGCGCAGAGGGAGGAGATCTTCCGAGCATCAGGCCTCATCCCTGCACAGAGGGAGGGGATCCTCCAAACAGCCAGTGTCACTGCACAGAGGGAGGAGGTCCTCCGAGCATCAGGCCTCATTCCGACACAGAGGGAGGGGGTTCTCTCAGCACCTAGCATCATTGCTCAGAGGGAGGAGATGTTCCGAGCATCAGGCCTCATCCCGTCACAGAGGGAAGGAATTCTTCCAGCATCTTCTATCACTGCGCAGAAGAAGAAGATCCTCAGAGCATCAGGCCTCATCCTTGCACAAAAGGAGTTGATCCTCCTGATGGCCAGTGTCACTGCGCAGAGGAAGGGAATCGTCCCAATGGCCAGCGTCCCTGCGCACAGGGAGGGGATTGTCCCAAAGGCTAGTATCTCTGCTGAGAGGAATGGGATCCTCCAAACAGCCAGTATACCTGCACAGAGGGAGGGGGTTCTCCCAGCAGCTAGCATCACTGTGCAGAGGGAGGAGATCCTCCGAGCATCAGGTCTCATCCCGTCACAGAGGGAGGGTATCCTCCAAACAGCCAGTGTCCCTGCACAGAGGGAGGTTATCCTCCCAACAGCCAGTGTCCCTGTACAGACGGAGGGGATCCTCCAAACAGCCAGTGTCCCTGTACAGAGGGAGGGTATCCTCCAAACAGCCAGTGTCCCTGTACAGAGGGAGGGTATCCTCCAAACAGCCAGTGTCCCTGTACAGAGGGAGGGGATTCTCTCAGCAGCTAGCATCACTGCACAGAGGGAGGAGATCCTCCGAGCATCAGGCCTCATCCCTGCACAGAAGGAGGGTATCCTCCAAACAGCCAGTGTCCCTGTACAGAGGGAGGGGATTCTCTCAGCAGCTAGCATCACTGCACAGAGGGAGGAGATCCTCCGAGCATCAGGCCTCATCCCGACACAGAGGGAGGGTATCCTCCAAACAACCAGTGTCCCTGCACAGAGGGAGGGTATCCTCCAAACAACCAGTGTCCCTGCACAGAGGGAGGGGATCCTCCAAACAGCCAGTGTCCCTGCACAGAGGGAGGGGATCCTCCAAACAGCCAGTGTCCCTGTACAGACGGAGGGGATCCTCCAAACAGCCAGTGTCCCTGCACAGAGGGAGGGGATCCTCCAAACAGCCAGTGTCCCTGCACAGAGGGAGGGGATCCTCCAAACAGCCAGTGTCCCTGTACAGAGGGAGGGTATCCTCCAAACAGCCAGTGTCCCTGTACAGACGGAGGGGATTCTCTCAGCAGCTAGCATCACTGTGCAGAGGGAGGAGATCCTCCGAGCATCAGGCCTCATCCCTGCACAGAGGGAGGGGATCCTCCAAACAGCCAGTGTCCCTGCACAGAGGGAGGGGATCCTCCAAACAGCCAGTGTCCCTGCACAGAGGGAGGGGATCCTCCAAACAGCCAGTGTCCCTGTACAGACGGAGGGTATCCTCCAAACAGCCAGTGTCCCTGTACAGAGGGAGGGGATCATCCAAACAGCCAGTGTCCCTGTACAGAGGGAGGGGATCCTCCAAACAGTCAGTGTCCCTGCACAGAGGGAGGGTATCCTCCAAACAACCAGTGTCCCTGCACAGACGGAGGGGATCCTCCAAACAGCCAGTGTCCCTGTACAGAGGGAGGGTATCCTCCAAACAGCCAGTGTCCCTGTACAGACGGAGGGTATCCTCCAAACAGCCAGTGTCCCTGCACAGAGGGAGGGTATCCTCCAAACAGCCAGTGTCCCTGCACAGACGGAGGGTATCCTCCAAACAGCCAGTGTCCCTGTACAGAGGGAGGGGATTCTCTCAGCAGCTAGCATCACTGCACAGAGGGAGGAGATCCCCCGAGCATCAGGCCTCATCCCGACACAGAGGGAGGGGGTTCTCTCAGCACCTAGCATCATTGCTCAGAGGGAGGAGATGTTCCGAGCATCAGGCCTCATCCCGTCACAGAGGGAAGGGATTCTTCCAGCATCTTCTATCACTGCGCAGAAGAAGAAGATCCTCAGAGCATCAGGCCTCATCCTTGCACAAAAGGAGTTGATCCTCCTGATGGCCAGTGTCACTGCGCAGAGGAAGGGAATCGTCCCAATGGCCAGCGTCCCTGCGCACAGACAGGGGATTGTCCCAAAGGCAAGTGTCTCTGCTGAGATGGAGGGGATCTTCCAAACAGCCAGTGTACCTGCACAGAGGGAGGGGGTTCTCCCAGCAGCTAGCATCACTGTGCAGAGGGAGGAGATCCTCCGAGCATCAGGCCTCATCCCTGCACAGAGGGAGAGGATCCTCCAAACAGCCAGTGTCCCTGTACAGAGGGAGGGGATTCTCTCAGCAGCTAGCATCACTGTGCAGAGGGAGGAGATCCTCCGAGCATCAGGCCTCATCCCTGTACAGAGGGAGAGGATCCTCCAAACAGCCAGTGTCCCTGTACAGAGGGAGGGGATCCTCTCAGCAGCTAGCATCACTGCGCAGAGGGAGGAGATCCTCCGAGCATCAGGCCTCATCCCTGCACAGAGGGAGTTGATCCTCCAGAAGGCCAGCGTCCCTGCGCACAGGGAGTGGATCGTCCCAAAGGCTAGTGTCCCTGCAGAGAGGGAGGAGATTTTCCTCACAACCAGTGTCCCTGTGAAGAATGGACACAATCATCCACAACCACCTCCCATCATCCCCATGGTGGCACCACTGTGGAAATGGGATGGTGCAGCGTGTACTCCACCTGTGGATTTCTATTCCAAGAGAAGAGGTCACTTAAACTTTCCTAATTAGTAAAGAAATTACCATTGTGATAGCTTGATAATAAGTTGTGATAGGTTAAATGTATGGCTCATGTGAGTGTATATCTGTAATAATTTCATGCATTTTCTACATAAAACAGGTTTAGCTCCATTTTACTTTGACATTTTAGTCATTTAGCAGACGCTCTTATCCAGAGCGACTTAAAGTAGTGAGTGTATACATTTTCATACTCCAGTGAATCTCTCCAGGATTTCGCATGGATTTTTTTGATATTTGCGGATAAATATTTTGCAGCAAAATAATGACATTTTGCATAGCAATATGCAATTGTTTTGTCCAATTAGTTGCAAAAATGCGCTGACAAGGGAAAAAACTGTGTTGATGTGTGGCTTGATTGAACCATATTATGCAGTAAATGTGCGGTGATTGGTTGAAATTGCGAGCCCTCTTTTTGTACTGTGGTAATGGGTCAGTTCTATGCGATAATATTGTGATGATGTGACTATTTTATGCAGAAATAGTTTGGCGATTGGTCAAATTTGTAAGCCCTCGCATAATATGCAGGGAATTGTTGATTTTGCAACCAAAACAATGCGATCGCAGAATCCTGGAGTAACCTCCCTGTAATCCCTGTGACTGCGTGTAGGTTAAGATTGGGTTGTAACAGAGTATCAGAGCCAGACATTTCTACCTGTCAGCTAGTAATTGTTCTGTATGGTGACATGAGCAGAGTGGCCTGACTTCTCCCACTTATTACAGATGTCCGACTTAGATATGTTGAGCATCCTGCTATGATGTCCATCACCAAGCCGGAACACTCCGAGGCCACTTCTCAGTGCCAGACTGGCAGCCGGCCGGTGGCTGAGCCCGAGACCCCTGCTGTTCACAATAACAGTGGAGGCTGGCTCAGCTGGGTTTTTGGGAGGGGAAGATTTAATAAGAAGGAGGTTCATCTACCTGAGGACAAAGACAGATCTGTAAGGAACTGGTTCTTAACACTATATTCTATGTAGAGACAATTGAGTGGATAATTTTTTTTATTGTGGCTTGCTTCACATTGCTAACATCTTCTTCCTCAGATTGTCTGGGATCCAACTCTGCACAGATGGGTTAACAAAACTGAGCCCAAGGCTGAGGTACACACTTAAATTCAATGAAATTAAAAACAGTGAACAACCATTGCATTTCAACTGTGATAATATTACTAACAATTTGGAAAATGTGTTGATGTGTTTTACAGAACAAGTGTGTACCACCACCTCCACCGATGGGGACATATGGATATCAGGGGAACACTGGCCCCAAAGGAGTGAATCCTTACTCTATGAAAGCAGGTGAATATTGCTTTAGAATTCATGTGGTTTAACCAAGACTGTGTCAGCCGATCATAGATGTCCCTGGTGGTCTCCTGCTAACAGCTTTCCCACTACCAGCAGGTCTATGGGGCAGCAAATACCCTACAATACATTACAATGATGGGACCAACTCAAAGCCTCCAAGCCATGGGCCTGGACTGCTTCCTAGACAGCTCTCTGGCTTGCTCCCTCCTTCACACGTTGACCTCATGGCACCAATGGTTGTGCCACCTGACACTCTACCCTACTGAGGTATGACTCTGGAAAATCCTTCCAAATTGTATCCATTCATCATTAACTGAGATTTTTCTTTAACATAGCAAGTGGCTAAAATAGCAAGGATGTTAACTATTTTTTATTTTTGTCCAACAGGCCATTTGCCCAGAGTGGATTTGCCATACATAGAATTTTTCAGCATTAAAAATCTTCAGCATAAAAAAGTATTAAAAGATGATCTTTTAATTAAATCTCTCCTTTGTGTCCTCATGTTCACATTAATTTGATGTGTTCTATCATCCTTTACAATGCTTATTGCTTCTGCATTATTTTAAGTATATATTATACACATAGACATCACAAAAACATATTTTTGTGCATTTTGGATTTCCTACATTTACTTACTGTACAAACAAGTATATTTTATACATATATTTTTTTTAACTACATTTTTTATGTATTCCATAGACAGAAAGAAATATATTTAGATGCATTTTGAATTCCTAAATGTCAATATTTTATTTTCTGTGTCACGTGTTTATGCCCATTTATGTACATCCTGTGTATGTTACCCTTCCAATGAGCTTATCATATAAACTACAACGCAAAAAGTATGGTTTACTTCACTTTTAATCATGTTAGCACAGGTAACAGCCGTTTACAGTCTTTCTTTAGTTTTTCATTCTTACTCTTCCCAATTCAATTAAACTATATTTCTTTATTTCCCATGGGCTTCACCAGAGTACCCCCTAGTGGCTGGAATACAACTGTATTAAGCCCCTTACAACACCCCCCTGCAAAAACAAAATGTTGTCCCAGTTGCAGCCTAGTATCTGTCTTGTTTTGCACGCTTTGTACAAAATAATAAAATGCAGTACTACAGGATATTTCTTAACGTACCTCTCTCCCTCTTTTCTTCTTAACCTCTCTCCCTCTTTTCTTCTTAACCTCTCTCCCTCTTTTCTTCTTAACCTCTCTCCCTTAAGTTCTCTTTCCTCCCTTTCTCTCTCCTCCTCCTTCTCTCTCTCCCCCTGTCTTCTCTTCCAGCCTGAGGCTAATCTATTCTACAGACAAAGAGAAGAAGAGAGATGCTGACATCTAATAAAGACTCAAAGAGGAGAGAGAGAAGGGGGGGCGGGGCAGGGAGGTGAGGGTAGGGTGATACTGAGAGGGACTGTTGCTGGGGTATAATATGCCTGATACTGGTTGATTCTGCCTGATTGTTGCTGATGCCAGAGGCTATCTAATTTTTATTTTTATTATTGGAGAGGGGAAGGAGGGGAGGGGAGGCAAGAGGAGAGGAGAGGAGAGGAGAGGAGAGGAGACGAGAGGAGACGAGACGACGAGACGAGACGAGACGAGACGAGACGAGACGAGACGAGAGGAGAGGAGAGGAGAGGAGAGGAGAGGAGAGGAGAGGAGAGGAGAGGAGAGGAGAGGAGAGGAGAGGAGAGGAGAGGAGAGGGCAGATGCTGGTAATGATGTGCTGACAGTGATAAAGTAAGGAGGGTGGTGGTGGCAATGAGATGGAGGCTGGGTGATACAGTAACGAGGGTGGTTGGTGGCAGTGAGATGGAGGCTGGGTGATACAGTAAAGAGGGTGGTTGGTGGTAGTGAGATTGAGGCTGGGTGATACAGTAAGGAGGGTGGTGGTGGCAATGAGATGGAGGCTGGGTGATACAGTAACGAGGGTGGTTGGTGGCAGTGAGATGGAGGCTGGGTGATACAGTAAAGAGGGTGGTTGGTGGTAGTGAGATGGAGGCTGGGTGATACAGTAAGAAGGGTGGTCTGGTGGTAGTGAGATGGAGGCTGGGTGATACAGTAAAGAGGGTGGTTGGTGGTAGTGAGATGGAGGCTGGGTGATACAGTAAGGAGGGTGGTCGGTGGCAGTGAGATGGAGGCTGGGTGATACAGTAAGGAGGGTGGTCGGTGGCAGTGAGATGGAGGCTGGGTAATACAGTAAAGAGGGTGGTCGGTGGCAGTGAGATGGAGGCTGGGTGATACAGTAAGGAGGGTGGTTGGTGGCAGTGAGATGGAGGCTGGGTGATACAGTAAGAAGGGTGGTCTGGGGTCGTGAGATGGAGGCTGGGTGATACAGTAAAGAGGGTGGTTGGTGGTAGTGAGATGGAGGCTGGGTGATACAGTAAGGAGGGTGGTTGGTGGCAGTGAGATGGAGGCTGGGTGATACAGTAAGGAGGGTGGTTGGGGTAGTGAGATGGAGGCTGGGTGATACAGTAAGAGAGGGTGGTTGGTGGTATTGAGATGGAGGCTGGGTGATACAGTAAGGAGGGTGGTCGGTGGTAGTGAGATGGAGGCTGGGTGATACAGTAAGGAGGGTGGTTGGTGGCAGTGAGATGGAGGCTGGGTGATACAGTAAGAGAGGGTGGTCTGGTGGTAGTGAGATTGAGGCTGGGTGATACAGTAAAGAGGGTGGTTGGTGGCAGTGAGATGGAGGCTGGGTGATACAGTAAAGAGGGTGGTCGGTGGCAGTGAGATGGAGGCTGGGTGATACAGTAAGGAGGGTGGTTGGTGGTAGTGAGATGGAGGCTGGGTGATACAGTAAGAAGGGTTGTCTGGGGTCTTGAGATGGAGGCTGGGTGATACAGTAAAGAGGGTGGTCTGGTGGTCAGTGAGATGGAGGCTGGGTGATACAGTAAGGAGGGTGGTTGGTGGCAGTGAGATGGAGGCTGGGTGATACAGTAAGGAGGGTGGTTGGTGGTAGTGAGATGGAGGCTGGGTGATACAGTAAAGAGGGTGGTCGGTGGCAGTGAGATGGAGGCTGGGTGATACAGTAAGGAGGGTGGTTGGTGGTAGTGAGATGGAGGCTGGGTGATACAGTAAAGAGGGTGGTTGGTGGCAGTGAGATGGAGGCTGGGTGATACAGTAAAGAGGGTGGTCGGTGGTAGTGAGATGGAGGCTGGGTGATACAGTAAGGAGGGTTGTCTGGTGGCAGTGAGATGGAGGCTGGGTGATACAGTAATGAGGGTGGTTGGTGGTAGTGAGATGGAGGCTGGGTGATACAGTAAAGAGGGTGGTTGGTGGCAGTGAGATGGAGGCTGGGTGATACAGTAAAGAGGGTGGTCGGTGGTAGTGAGATGGAGGCTGGGTGATACAGTAAGGAGGGTGGTTGGTGGCAGTGAGATGGAGGCTGGGTGATACGGTAAGGAGGGTGGTTGGTGGCAGTGAGATGGAGGCTGGGTGATACAGTAAGGAGGGTGGTCGGTGGTAGTGAGATGGAGGCTGGGTGATACAGTAAGGAGGGTGGTCGGGGGTTGTGAGATGGAGGCTGGGTGAATACAGTACAGAGGGTGGTTGGTGGCAGTGAGATGGAGGCTGGGTAATACAGTAAAGAGGGTGGTCGGTGGTAGTGAGATGGAGGCTGGGTGATACAGTAAAGAGGGTGGTTGGTGGCAGTGAGATGAAGGCTGGGTGATACAGTAAAGAGGGTGGTCGGTGGTAGTGAGATGGAGGCTGGGTGATACAGTAAAGAGGGTGGTTGGTGGCAGTGAGATGGAGGCTGGGTGATACAGTAAGAGAGGGTGGTCGGTGGTAGTGAGATGGAGGCTGGGTGATACAGTAAGGAGGGTGGTCGGTGGTAGTGAGATGGAGGCTGGGTGATACAGTAAGGAGGGTGGTTGGTGGTAGTGAGATTGAGGCTGGGTGATACAGTAAAGAGGGTGGTTGGTGGTAGTGAGATGGAGGCTGGGTGATACAGTAAAGAGGGTGGTTGGTGGCAGTGAGATGGAGGCTGGGTGATACAGTAAAGAGGGTGGTCGGTGGTAGTGAGATGGAGGCTGGGTGATACAGTAAGGAGGGTGGTTGGTGGCAGTGAGATGGAGGCTGGGTGATACAGTAAGGAGGGTGGTTGGTGGCAGTGAGATGGAGGCTGGGTGATACAGTAAAGAGGGTGGTCGGTGGTAGTGAGATGGAGGCTGGGTGATACAGTAAAGAGGGTGGTTGGTGGCAGTGACATGGAGGCTGGGTGATACAGTAAAGAGGGTGGTCGGTGGTAGTGAGATGGAGGCTGGGTGATACAGTAAGGAGGGTTGTCGGGGGTAGTGAGATGGAGGCTGGGTGATACAGTAAGGAGGGTGGTTGGTGGTAGTGAGATGGAGGCTGGGTGATACAGTAAGGAGGGTGGTCGGTGGTACTGAGATGGAGGCTGGGTAATACAGTAAGGAGGGTCGTTGGTGGTTGTGAGATGGAGGCTGGGTGATACAGTAAAGAGGGTGGTTGGTGACAGTGAGACGGAGGCTGGGTGATACAGTAAAGAGGGTGGTCGGTGGCAGTGAGATGGAGGCTGGGTGATACCGTAAGGAGGGTGGTCGGTGGTAGTGAGATGGAAGCTGGGTGATACAGTAAGAAGGGTTGTCTGGGGTCGTAAGATGGAGGCTGGGTGATACAGTAAAGAGGGTGGTTGGTGGTAGTGAGATGGAGGCTGGGTAATACAGTAAGGAGGGTGGTTGGTGGTAGTGAGATGGAGGCTGGGTGATACAGTAAGAAGGGTAGTCGGGGGTTGTGAGATGGAGGCTGGGTGATACAGTAAAGAGGGTGGTTGGTGGCAGTGAGATGGAGGCTGGGTGATACAGTAAAGAGGGTGGTCGGTGGCAGTGAGATGGAGGCTGGGTGATACAGTAAGGAGGGTGGTCGGTGGTAGTGAGATGGAAGCTGGGTGATACAGCAAGAAGGGTTGTCTGGGGTCGTGAGATGGAGGCTGGGTGATACAGTAAAGACGGTGGTTGGTGGTATTGAGATGGAGGCTGGGTGATACAGTAAGAATGGTGGTCGGGGTCGTGAGATTGAGGCTGGGTGATACAGTAAGGAGGGTGGTTGGTGGTAGTGAGATGGAAGCTGGGTGATACAGTAAGAAGGGTGGTCGGGGTCGTGAGATTGAGGCTGGGTGATACAGTAACGAGGGTGGTTGGTGGTAGTGAGATGGAGGCTGGGTAATACAGTAAAGAGGGTGGTCGGTGGCAGTGAGATGGAGGCTGGGTGATACAGTAAGAAGGGTGGTCTGGGGTCGTGAGATGGAAGCTGTGTGATACAGTAAGGAGGGTGGTTGGTGGCAGTGAGATGGAGGCTGGGTGATACAGTAAAGAGGGTTGTCTGGGGTCGTGAGATGGAGGCTGGGTGATACAGTAAAGAGGGTGGTTGGTGGCAGTGAGATAGAGGCTGGGTAATACAGTAAGGAGGGTGGTTGGTGGTAGTGAGATGGAGGCTGGGTGATACAGTAAAGAGGGTGGTTGGTGGTAGTGAGATGGAGGCTGGGTGATACAGTAAGGAGGGTGGTCGGTGGTTGTGAGATTGAGGCTGGGTGATACAGTAAAGAGGGTGGTTGGTGACAGTGAGATGGAGGCTGGGTGATACAGTATGGAGGGTGGTTGGTGGCAGTAAGATGGAGGCTGGGTGATACAGTAAGGAGGGTGGTTGGTGGCAGTGAGATGGAGGCTGGGCAATACAGTAAAGAGGGTGGTTGGTGACAGTGAGATGGAGGCTGGGTGATACAGTAAGGAGGGTGGTTGGTGGCAGTGAGATGGAGGCTGGGTGATACAGTAAGAAGGGTGGTCGTGGGTTGTGAGAAGGAGGCTGGGTGATAAAGTAAAGAGGGTGGTTGGTGGTAGTGAGATGGAGGCTGGGTGATACAGTAAGGAGGGTGGTTGGTGGCAGTGAAATGGAGGCTGGGTGATACAGTAAGGAAGGTGGTGGTAGTGAGATGGAGGCTGGGTGATACAGTAAGGAGGGTGGTTGGTGGTATTTAGATGGAAGCTGGGTGATACAGTAAGGAGGGTGGTTGGTGGTATTTAGATGGAAGCTGGGTGATACAGTAAGGAGGGTGGTTGGTGGCAGTGAGATGGAGGCTGGGTGATACAGTAAAGAGGGTGGTTGGTGGTAGTGAGATTGAGGCTGGGTGATACAGTAAAGAGGGTGGTTGGTGGCAGTGAGATGGAGGCTGGGTGATACAGTAAAGAGGGTGGTTGGTGGCAGTGAGATGGAGGCTGGGTGATACAGTAAGGAGGGTGGTTGGTGGTAGTGAGATGGAGGCTGGGTGATACAGTAAGAAGGGTGGTCTGGGGTTTTGAGATGGAGGCTGGGTGATACAGTAAAGAGGGTGGTTGGTGACAGTGAGATGGAGGCTGGGTGATACAGTAAGGAGGGTGGTTGGTGGCAGTGAGATGGAGGCTAGGTGATACAGTAAGGAGGGTGGTTGGTGGCAGTGAGATGGAGGCTGGGTGATACAGTAAAGAGGGTTGTCGGTGGCAGTGAGATAGAGGCTGGGTAATACAGTAAAGAGGGTGGTTGGTGGTAGTGAGATGGAGGCTGGGTGATACAGTAAAGAGGGTGGTTGGTGACAGTGAGATGGAGGCTGGGTGATACAGTAAAGAGGGTGGTCGGTGGTAGTGAGATGGAGGCTGGGTGATACAGTAAGGAGGGTTGTCGGTGGCAGTGAGATGGAGGCTGGGTAATACAGTAAAGAGGGTGGTTGGTGGTAGTGAGATGGAGGCTGGGTGATACAGTAAAGAGGGTGGTTGGTGACAGTGAGATGGAGGCTGGGTGATACAGTAAAGAGGGTGGTCGGTGGTAGCGAGATGGAGGCTGGGTGATACAGTAAGGAGGGTGGTTGGTGGCAGTGAGATGGAGGCTGGGTGATACGGTAAGGAGGGTGGTTGGTGGCAGTGAGATGGAGGCTGGGTGATACAGTAAGGAGGGTGGTCGGTGGTAGTGAGATGGAGGCTGGGTGATACAGTAAGGAGGGTGGTCGGGGGTTGTGAGATGGAGGCTGGGGAATACAGTACGAGGGTGGTTGGTGGCAGTGAGATGGAGGCTGGGTAATACAGTAAAGAGGGTGGTCGGTGGTAGTGAGATGGAGGCTGGGTGATACAGTAAAGAGGGTGGTTGGTGGCAGTGAGATGAAGGCTGGGTGATACAGTAAAGAGGGTGGTCGGTGGTAGTGAGATGGAGGCTGGGTGATACAGTAAAGAGGGTGGTTGGTGGCAGTGAGATTGAGGCTGGGTGATACAGTAAAGAGGGTGGTCGGTGGTAGTGAGATGGAGGCTGGGTGATACAGTAAGGAGGGTGGTCGGTGGTAGTGAGATGGAGGCTGGGTAATACAGAAAGGAGGGTGGTTGGTGGTAGTGAGATTGAGGCTGGGTGATACAGTAAAGAGGGTGGTTGGTGGTAGTGAGATGGAGGCTGGGTGATACAGTAAAGAGGGTGGTTGGTGACAGTGAGATGGAGGCTGGGTGATACAGTAAAGAGGGTGGTCGGTGGTAGTGAGATGGAGGCTGGGTGATACAGTAAGGAGGGTGGTTGGTGGCAGTGAGATGCAGGCTGGGTGATGCAGCAAGGAGGGTGGTTGGTGGCAGTGAGATGGAGGCTGGGTGATACAGTAAAGAGGGTGGTCGGTGGTAGTGAGATGGAGGCTGGGTGATACAGTAAAGAGGGTGGTTGGTGGCAGTGACATTGAGGCTGGGTGATACAGTAAAGAGGGTGGTCGGTGGTAGTGAGATGGAGGCTGGGTGATACAGTAAGGAGGGTTGTCGGGGGTAGTGAGATGGAGGCTGGGTGATACAGTAAGGAGGGTGGTTGGTGGTAGTGAGATGGAGGCTGGGTGATACAGTAAGGAGGGTGGTCGGTGGTACTGAGATGGAGGCTGGGTAATACAGTAAGGAGGGTCGTTGGTGGTTGTGAGATGGAGGCTGGGTGATACAGTAAAGAGGGTGGTTGGTGACAGTGAGACGGAGGCTGGGTGATACAGTAAAGAGGGTGGTCGGTGGCAGTGAGATGGAGGCTGGGTGATACCGTAAGGAGGGTGGTCGGTGGTAGTGAGATGGAAGCTGGGTGATACAGTAAGAAGGGTTGTCTGGGGTCGTAAGATGGAGGCTGGGTGATACAGTAAAGAGGGTGGTTGGTGGTAGTGAGATGGAGGCTGGGTAATACAGTAAGGAGGGTGGTTGGTGGTAGTGAGATGGAGGCTGGGTGATACAGTAAGAAGGGTAGTCGGGGGTTGTGAGATGGAGGCTGGGTGATACAGTAAAGAGGGTGGTTGGTGGCAGTGAGATGGAGGCTGGGTGATACAGTAAAGAGGGTGGTCGGTGGCAGTGAGATGGAGGCTGGGTGATACAGTAAGGAGGGTGGTCGGTGGTAGTGAGATGGAAGCTGGGTGATACAGTAAGAAGGGTTGTCTGGGGTCGTGAGATGGAGGCTGGGTGATACAGTAAAGACGGTGGTTGGTGGTATTGAGATGGAGGCTGGGTGATACAGTAAGAATGGTGGTCGGGGTCGTGAGATTGAGGCTGGGTGATACAGTAAGGAGGGTGGTTGGTGGTAGTGAGATGGAAGCTGGGTGATACAGTAAGAAGGGTGGTCGGGGTCGTGAGATTGAGGCTGGGTGATACAGTAACGAGGGTGGTTGGTTGGTAGTGAGATGGAGGCTGGGTAATACAGTAAAGAGGGTGGTCGGTGGCAGTGAGATGGAGGCTGGGTGATACAGTAAGAAGGGTGGTCTGGGGTCGTGAGATGGAAGCTGTGTGATACAGTAAGGAGGGTGGTTGGTGGCAGTGAGATGGAGGCTGGGTGATACAGTAAAGAGGGTTGTCTGGGGTCGTGAGATGGAGGCTGGGTGATACAGTAAAGAGGGTGGTTGGTGGCAGTGAGATAGAGGCTGGGTAATACAGTAAGGAGGGTGGTTGGTGGTAGTGAGATGGAGGCTGGGTGATACAGTAAAGAGGGTGGTTGGTGGTAGTGAGATGGAGGCTGGGTGATACAGTAAGGAGGGTGGTCGGTGGTTGTGAGATTGAGGCTGGGTGATACAGTAAAGAGGGTGGTTGGTGGTAGTGAGATGGAGACTGGGTGATACAGTAAGAGGGTGGTTGGTGGTAGTGAGATGGAGGCTGGGTGATACAGTAAGAATGGTGGTCGGTGGTAGTGAGATGGAAGCTGGGTGATACAGTAAGGAGGGTGGTCGGTGGCAGTGAGATGGAGGCTGGGTGATACAGTAAGGAGGGTGGTCGGTGGCAGTGAGATGGAGGCTGGGTGATACAGTAAAGAGGGTTGTTGGTGGCAGTGAGATGGAGGCTGGGTAATACAGTAAGGAGGGTGTTTGGTGGTAGTGAGATGGAGGCCGGGTGATACAGTAAGAAGGGTGGTCGGTGGTAGTGAGATGGAAGCTGGGTGATACAGTAAGGAGGGTGGTCGGTGGCAGTGAGATGGAGGCTGGGTGATACAGTAAAGAGGGTTGTTGGTGGCAGTGAGATGGAGGCTGGGTAATACAGTAAGGAGGGTGGTTGGTGGTAGTGAGATGGAGGCTTTGTGATACAGTAAGAAGGGTGGTCGGGGGTTGTGAGATGGAGGCTGGGTGATACAGTAAAGAGGGTGGTTGGTGACAGTGAGATGGAGGCTGGGTGATACAGTAAAGAGGGTGGTCGGTGGCAGTGAGATGGAGGCTGGGTGATACAGTAAGGAGGGTGGTCGGTGGTAGTGAGATGGAAGCTGGGTGATACAGTAAGAAGGGTTGTCTGGGGTCATGAGATGGAGGCTGGGTGATACAGTAAAGACGGTGGTTGGTGGTATTTAGATGGAGGCTGTGTGATACAGTAAGAAGGGTGGTCGGGGTCGTGAGATTGAGGCTGGGTGATACAGTAAGGAGGGTGGTTGGTGCTAGTGAGATGGGGGCTGGGTGATACAGTAAGAAGGGTTGTCTGGGGTCGTGAGATTGAGGCTGGGTGATACAGTAAGGAGGGTGGTTGGTGGTAGTGAGATGGAGGCTGGGTAATACAGTAAAGAGGGTGGTCGGTGGCAGTGAGATGGAGGCTGGGTGATACAGTAAAGAGGGTTGTTGGTGGCAGTGAGATGGAGGCTGGGTAATACAGTAAGGAGGGTGTTTGGTGGTAGTGAGATGGAGGCCGGGTGATACAGTAAGAAGGGTGGTCGGTGGTAGTGAGATGGAAGCTGGGTGATACAGTAAGGAGGGTGGTCGGTGGCAGTGAGATGGAGGCTGGGTGATACAGTAAAGAGGGTTGTTGGTGGCAGTGAGATGGAGGCTGGGTAATACAGTAAGGAGGGTGGTTGGTGGTAGTGAGATGGAGGCTTTGTGATACAGTAAGAAGGGTGGTCGGGGGTTGTGAGATGGAGGCTGGGTGATACAGTAAAGAGGGTGGTTGGTGACAGTGAGATGGAGGCTGGGTGATACAGTAAAGAGGGTGGTCGGTGGCAGTGAGATGGAGGCTGGGTGATACAGTAAGGAGGGTGGTCGGTGGTAGTGAGATGGAAGCTGGGTGATACAGTAAGAAGGGTTGTCTGGGGTCATGAGATGGAGGCTGGGTGATACAGTAAAGACGGTGGTTGGTGGTATTTAGATGGAGGCTGTGTGATACAGTAAGAAGGGTGGTCGGGGTCGTGAGATTGAGGCTGGGTGATACAGTAAGGAGGGTGGTTGGTGCTAGTGAGATGGAGGCTGGGTGATACAGTAAGAAGGGTTGTCTGGGGTCGTGAGATTGAGGCTGGGTGATACAGTAAGGAGGGTGGTTGGTGGTAGTGAGATGGAGGCTGGGTAATACAGTAAAGAGGGTGGTCGGTGGCAGTGAGATGGAGGCTGGGTGATACAGTAAGAAGGGTGGTCGGTGGCAGTGAGATGGAGGCTGGGTGATACAGTAAGAAGGGTTGTCTGGGGTCGTGAGATGGAGGCTGGGTGATACAGTAAAGAGGTTTGTCTGGGGTCGTGAGATGGAGGCTGGGTGATACAGTAAAAAGGGTGGTTGGTGGCAGTGAGATAGAGGCTGGGTAATACAGTAAGGAGGGTGGTTGGTGGTAGTGAGATGGATGCTGGGTGATACAGTAAAGAGGGTGGTTGGTGGTAGTGAGATGGAGGCTGGGTGATACAGTAAAGAGGGTGGTCGGTGGTATTGAGATGGAGGCTGGGTGATACAGTAAAGAGGGTGGTCGGTGGTAGTGAGATGGAGGCTGGGTCATACAGTAAGGAGGGTGGTCGGGGTCGTGAGATGGAGGCTGGGTGATACAGTAAAGAGGGTGGTTGGTGGCAGTGAGATGGAGGCTGGGTGATACAGTAAAGAGGGTGGTTGGTGGTAGTGAGATGGAGGCTGGGTGATACAGTAAGAAGGGTGCTCGGGGTCGTGAGATGGAGGCTGGGTGATACAGTAAGAAGGGTGGTCGGGGTCGTGAGATGGAGGCTGGGTGATACAGTAAGACGGGTGGTCGTGGGTCATGAGATGGAGGCTGGGTGATACAGTAAGAAGGGTGGTCGGGGTCGTGAGATGGAAGTTGGGTAATACAGTAAGAAGGGTGGTCGGGGTCGTGAGATGGAGGATGGGTGATACAGTAAAGAGGGTGGTTGATGGTAGTGAGATGGAGGCTGGGTGATACAGTAAGAAGGGTGGTCTGGGTCGTGAGATGGCAGGTCTAATAGGGAAGGGGGGCGAGGTTGGTGGGTAGGATTCTCTCCCAGAAGCCTCTGCTCTCTGTAGCGTTACTAAGGGAACAGATTGATGTTTACACTGCTCTCAGAGGGCCGGAGGAAAGACTGGAGATCTCAAGTTCCTTTATCTCTCTTTTTGTCTTCTCTCTTCCTCTCTCATTTACTCTCCCTCTCATCTCTCATCTCTCATCTCACCCTCATCCTCTCTCGCTCTCTCTCTCTCTCTCTCTCTCTCTCTCTCTCTCTCTCTCTCTCTCTCTCTCTCTCTCTCTCTCTCTCTCTCTCTCTCTCTCTCATACACACACACACACACACACACTCACACGCAGAGACACACACACACACACACACACAAGTACACACACACACACACATACACGCACGAGAGAGAGACACTATAACCAGAATACTCTTAAAAGTAATCAGTATATGTGTGACCAGTCTTTGAAAGGACAGTCAGAAATCTCAGCGTGTATGTGTAAACCCAGAGATCAGTTGATGTTACATTTTTCCTTGGACAGTATTATTTACGCGCCCAGTGTTTTGTGTGGCGTCGCCGTATTGTAGGTTATTTCTATAAGGAAATAAATATCCACTCGTTGAAGATATTCCTGCTCTCTGCACCTGACTCTTTTATTCCACCACTGGAAGTGTTACAGAAGCCCGCACCATTAAATGGAGTCAGCAGAAGCAGCAACCACCCCTCTTCCATCGATGGAGGAGCGTGTACTTTATCACACCGCCGTTCTCCATCGGATAGGGACGGCAATGGACATGATGATGGAGAGGATGGAACGATGGGAGAGGAGTGGTATCCCGACATCTACACCAGCTCCTTCCCAGACGGCGCAACCTTCTCCATCAACGTCGGCATCTGGTTCAGGCGCATTGCGTCTCGCGCTCCCAAGGGAGTACGACGGAGCGGTGGCTGGGTGCCAGGGGTTTTTGCTCCAGTTGGAGCTCTACTTGGCCACCGTTCATCCGACTCCCTCTGGAGAGGAGAGTGTTAGCCTCCTCATCTCCTGTCTGACGGGTAGAGCCCTGGAATGGACTAATGCGGTCTGGAACGGCCCAGACTCGGTTCGAGACCACTACCCAGAGTTCACCCGCCGATTTCGGGCCGTATTTGACCACCCTCAGGAGGGCCGAGCGGTGGGTGAGCGACTGTTCCACCTCAGACAGGAGACGAGGAGTGCGCAAGACTTTGCCTTGGAGTTCCGGACCTTGGCTGCTGGTGCGGGGTGGAATGACAGGGCCCTGATGGACCATTATCGATGTAGCCTTCGGGAGGACGTCCGTCGGGAGCTAGCTTGTCGAGACACTACACTCTCTCTCGATGAGCTAATTGACATGTCTATACGACTGGACAACCTGCTAGCTGCCCGCGGGCGTTCAGAGGGGGTCCTGTCAGTTCCACCTCCCAGCCCTCCCGCTTCAACTCCGATGGAGTTGGGAGGGGCTGCATCTAGGGGGGCCGGAGGAGGTGGCTTCTCTTGCACCTATTGTGGCAGGAGAGGACACACTTCAGACCGGTGTTGGAGGAGCGCCTCTGGGAGTAGAGATGGCAGGCGGAATACTCCTCGGTCACCCCAGGTGAGTAGGCACAAGACTCACCCAGAGCTTCCTGTCGGTCACATGTTTTTGGTTATTTTTTTCCCTGCGTTTTTCCCTTCTCTCCAGCATAAGGCGCTTGTAGACTCAGGCGCAGCTGGGAGTTTTATGGATCGCGGTCTAGCCCGTAAGTTGGGTATTCCGTTGGTACAGATAGACCCTCCTTTCCCTGTGCACTCCTTAGATAGCCGACCGCTAGGGTCAGGGCTGATCAGGGAGGCCACGATTCCGCTGGACATGGTAACGCAGGGGGATCATAGGGAGCAGATTTGTTTCTACCTTATTGATTCACCTGGGTTTCCAGTGGTGTTGGGGGTTCCTTGGCTAGCCATTCACAATCCCCTCATTTCCTGGAGACAGGGAGCTCTTCAGGGGTGGTCAGAGGAGTGTTCAGGTAGGTGTGTGGGAGTTTCCATCGGTGCCACCTCGGTGGAGAGTCCAGACCAGGTTTCCACTGTGCGCATTCCCCCAGAATATGCCGATTTGGCTATCGCTTTTAGTAAGAAGAAAGCGACCAAATTACCACCTCATCGACGGTGGGATTGCGTGATAAACCTCCAGGAGAACGCTGCACTTCCCAGGAGTCATGTGTACCCCTTGTCACAGGAGGAGACGTTGGCTATGGAGACATATGTCACGGAAGCTCTGAGACAGGGGTTCATTCGGCCCTCCATGTCACCCGTCTCCTCAAGTTTCTATTTTGTGAGAAAGAAGGAGGGAGGTCTGCGTCCGTGCATTGATTATCGAGGTCTAAATTCAATCACAGTGGGATTTAGTTATCCGCTACCTCTCATCGCTACGGCGGTGGAATCATTCCACGGAGCACGTTTCTTCACAAAACTGGATCTCAGGAGTGCGTATAATCTCATGCGTATTCGGGGAGGAGACGAGTGGAAAACAGCGTTTAGTACCACATCAGGCCACTATGAGTACCTCGTCATGCCGTATGGGTTAAAGAATGCTCCAGCCGTTTTCCAATCCTTTGTAGATGAGATTCTCAGGGACATGCACGGGCAGGGTGTGGTAGTGTATATTGATGACATCTTGATCTATTCTGCTACACGCGCCGCGGATGTCTCCCTGGTGCGCAGGGTCCTTGGGAGGCTGCTGGAGCATGACCTATACGTCAAGGCTGAGAAATGTGTGTTCTCCAAGCAAGCCGTTTCCTTCCTGGGTTATCGCATTTCCACCTCAGGGGTGGTGATGGAGAGTGATCGCGTTAACGCCGTGCGTAATTGGCCGACTCCAACCACGGTAAAGGAGGTGCAGCGGTTTTTAGGGTTTGCCAATTACTACCGGAGGTTTATCCGGGGTTTTGGCCAAGTGGCGGCCCCCATTACCTCACTGCTAAAGGGAGGGCCGGTGCGTCTACAGTGGTCGGCCGAGGCAGAGGGAGCTTTCAACCAGTTGAAGGCACGGTTTACTGAGGCTACCGTGTTGGCGCATCCGGACCCTTCATTAGCGTTCATAGTGGAGGTGGATGCGTCCGAGGCTGGTGTTGGAGCCGTGCTATCACAGCGCTCGGGTACGCCACCGAAGCTCCGTCCCTGTGCTTTCTTTTCTAAGAAGCTGGGTCCGGCGGAGCGGAACTATGATGTGGGGGACAGGGAGCTACTAGCTATGGTAAAAGCCCTGAAGGTGTGGAGACACTGGCTTGGGGGGGCTAAGTACCCTTTTCTCATCTGGACTGACCATCGCAATCTGGAGTATATCCAAGAGGCGAGGAGACTGAATCCGCGTCAGGCGAGGTGGGCCATGTTCTTTACTCGTTTTAGATTTACGATCTCTTACCGACCAGGTTCCCTCAACACTAAGGCCAACGCGCTGCCTCGTCTCTATGACACGGATGACCGGCCCATCGATCCGACTCCCATCCTTCCCGCCTCTTGTCTGGTGGCTCCGGTGGTATGGGAGGTGGACGCGGACATCGAGCGGGCGTTGAGGGTAGAACCTGCGCCGTCCCAGTGTCCGACTGGCCTTAGGTACGTACCGCTTGGTGTCCGTGATCGATTGATTCGGTGGGCTCACACACTACCTGCTTCGGGTCATCCGGGGGTGGAGAGGACAGTGCGTGGTCTTAGAGGGAAATACTGGTGGCCCACCTTGGCTAAGGACGTGAGACTCTATGTCTCCTCCTGCTCGGTATGCGCTCAGAGTAAGGCTCCTAGGCACCTACCGAGGGGGAAGTTACAACCCCTTCCGGTTCCACAACGGCCATGGTCTCATCTATCGGTAGATTTTTTGACGGATCTTCCTCCATCTCAGGGGAACACTACCATTTTGGTCGTTGTGGATCGGTTCTCTAAGTCCTGTCATCTCCTCCCATTGCCTGGTCTCCCTACGGCCCTACAGACTGCGGAGGCTCTATTTACCCACGTCTTCCGGCATTACGGGGTGCCGGAGGATATCGTATCTGATCGAGGTCCCCAGTTCACGTCCCGGGTATGGAGGGCGTTTATGGAGCGTCTGGGGGTCTCGGTCAGCCTCACCTCTGGGTATCACCCCGAAAGTAATGGGCAGGTGGAAAGAGTGAACCAGGAGGTGGGTAGGTTTCTGAGGTCGTATTGCCAGGACCGGCCAGGAGAATGGGCGAGGTACGTCCCGTGGGCGGAGTTGGCCCAGAACTCACTCCGCCACTCATCAACGAACATGTCGCCCTTCGAGTGTGTACTGGGGTACCAGCCGGTCCTGGCTCCGTGGCATCAGAGCCAGACTGAAGCTGCTGCGGTGGAGGAGTGGGTACAGCGCTCTAGGGAGACCTGGCGAGCGGTCCAGGACTCTCTCAAGCAGGCCAGTGAACGGCAGAAGAGGAGAGCTGACCGCCACCGCAGTGAGGCCCCTGTGTTCGCACCAGGGGACAGCGTCTGGCTCTCGGCCCGAAACCTGCCCCTCCGCCTGCCCTGCCGGAAGCTGGGGCCGCAGTGTGTGGGGCCATTTAAAGTCCTGAGGAGGATAAACGAGGTGTGTTATAGGTTACAACTTCCCTCTTACTATCGTATTAACCCCTCATTTCATGTGTCTCTCCTCAGGCCTGTGGTAGCTGGTCCCCTGCAGGAAGGTGAGGTACCGGAGGTCCCTCCTCCCCCTCTCGACATCGAGGGGTCCCCGGCGCATAGGATACGAGCCATTCTGGACTCAAGACGCCGGGTGAGGGGCCTGCAGTACCTCGTGGACTGGGAGGGGTACGGTCCGGAGGAGAGATGCTGGGTACCGGTGGGAGACATTTTGGATCCGTCCCTTTTGAGGGACTTTCACCGCCTCCATCCGGAGCGCCCTGCTCCTCGCCCTCCGGGTCGTCCTCGAGGCCGGAGTCGGCGCGCTGCGGGAGCCGCGCGTCGGGAGGGGGGTACTGTTACGAATCCCGCCGAGGATGGTGCCTCTTCCCGTTCGGGCGGCGCTCGGCGGTCGTCGTCTCCGGTCTACTAGCTGCCACCGATCCCCTTTTCTGTTTTCTTTTGAGTTGGTCTAATTTGTTTCACCTGTTGTGTGTTTAGGTTAGGGGTTATTTAAACCCAGTTTGCCCGCTGACTTTTGTGCGGGCTTGTTTTTCTGTTTCGTGTTGGTGGTGTTCAGTAGTGGATTTCTGTGATACATTTTTCCTTGGACAGTATTCTTTACGCGCCCAGTGTTTTGTGTGGCGTCGCCGTATTGCAGGTTATTTCTATAAGGAAATTAATATCCACTCGTTGAAGATATTCCTGCTCTCTGCACCTGACTCTTTTATTCCACCACTGGAAGTGTTACAATGTCAGAATAATAGTAGAGAGACTGATTTATTTCAGCTTTTATTTATTTCATCACATTCCCAGTGGGTCAGAATATTACGTACACTCAATTAGTATTTGGTAGCATTGCCTTTAAATTGTTTAACTTGGGTCCAACGTTTCAGGTAGACTTCCACAAGCTTCCCACAATAAGTTGGGTGAATTTTGGCCCATTCCTCCCGACAAAGCTGGTGTAACTGAGTCAGGTTTGTAGGCCTCCTTGCTCGCACACACTTTTTCAGTTCTGCACACACATTTTCTACAGGATTGAGGTCAGGGCTTTGTGATGGCCACTCCAATACCTTGACTTTGTTGTCCTTAACCTGTCTAGGATCAGCGTGGCGCTAGCGGCACACACCCCCCCCCCCCACTGAAAAACCAGTGCCGCGAAATTCAAAAAAAATATATTTTTAAAATATTTAACTTTCACACATTAAAGTCCAATACAGCTAATGAAAGACACAGATCTTGTGAATCCAGTCAACATTTCCGATTTTTAAAATGTTTTACAGGGAAGACACAATATGTAAAGATGTACATCTATTACCTAAAAACACATTAGCATAATCCACCATCTTTTATTTGTCCACCAACACCAGTAGCCATCACCATTTCTCCAAAAAGTACGATCATTGTCCCCATTGTCACGCCCTGACCTGAGAGAACATTTTATTTCCCTATTTTGGTTAGGTCAGGGTGTGACTAGGGTGGGTAGTCTAGTTTTTTCTTTTCTATGTTGGCCTGGTATGGGTCCCAATCAGAGGCAGCTGTCTATCGTTGCCTCTGATTGGGGATCATATTTAGGCAGCCTTTTCCCACCTGTTTTTTGGGGGATCTTGATTTTGTATTGTTGCTTTTTAGCCCTACAAAGCTGAATGTTTCATTTTGTTACTCTTTATTGTTTTGTTGCTGGTTCACATTAATAAAAATGATGGATGCCTTCCACGCTGCACTTTGGTCCATTAATTCCAACAACGATCGTTACACACATGTGCATTTGCAAACCGTAGTCTGGCGGTTTTGGAGCAGTGGTTTCTTCCTTGCTGAGCAACCTTTCAGGTTATGTCGATATAGGACTAGTTTTACTCTGGATATAGATACTTTTGTACCTGTTTCCTCCAGCAACTTCACAAGGTCCTTTGCTGTTGTTCTGGGATTGATTTGCACTTTTGATTTGATTTGATTTGCACTTTGCACCAAAGTAAGTTCAGATAGAATGCGTCTCCTTCCTGAGTGGTATGACGGCTGCGTGGTCCCATGGCGTCTATACAAGCGTACTATTGTGTGTACAGATGAATGTGGAACCTTGAGGCGTTTGGAAATTGCTCCCAAGGATGAACCAGACTTGTGGAGGTCTACAATTTGTTTTCTGAGGTCTTGGCTGATTTCTTTTGATTTTCCCATGATGTCAAGTAAAGAGGCACTGAGTTTGGAGGTAGGCCTTGAAATACATCCACAGGTACACCTCCAATTGACTCAAATGATGTCAATTAGCCTATCAGAAGCTTCCAAAGCAATGAAATCATTTTCTGGAATTTTCCAAGCTGTTTAAAGGCACAGTCAACTTAGTGTATGTAAACTTCTGACCCACTGGAATTGCAATACAGTGAATTGTAAGTGAAGTAATCTGTCTGTAAACAATTGCTGTAAAAATTAATTGTGTCATGTACAAAGACGATGTCCTAACCGACTTGCCAAAACTATAGTTTGTTAACAATAAATTTGTGGACTGGTTGAAAAACGAGTTTTAATGACTCCAACCTAAGTTTATGTAAACGTCCGACTTCAACTGTATGTATTAATGGAAGGGTGGGTGGGTTAGGGGTAGTTGGGAGCCACCTAGAAAACTACGAATTCTAGCTCATTTTTCAAAAAACAAGCCTGAAACTCTTTCTAAAGACTGTTGGCATCTTCTGGAAGCCCTAGGAACTGCAATCTCGGAGGTATTCCTTTGATGTTTCCCTAGACAGCCATTTCAATGAGTGGTGACCTCAAAGAAAATAAATTCCGTATGGATTCTCCTTGGGCTTTTGCCTGCCATATCAGTTCTGTTATACTCACAGACATTATTTTAACAGTTTAGAAACTTTAGTGTTTTCTATCCTTTACTATGAATTATATGCATATCCTAGCTTCTGGGCCTGAGTAACAGGCAGTTTACTTTGGGCATCTCAGTCATCCAAACCCTCATACTGCCCCCTATCCCTAAGAATTTAGGGGTAGTATGTAGACTTGAATACATATTACAGAACACAGTGACTGGTATAGTTTAGTCATGAGGCCTGATACTCTGTGTAGTCTCTCACTGGTGTATGACTGACGATACAGTAATTGTTCATGTTCATGTGTATGACTATATAGTCCCCTTGGCTGTTTGGTGTGTGAGTAATACTTCTACATATAATCTTCATGTGTGTATGTGTGTGTGTGTATGTGTGTGTGTGTGTGTGTGTGTGCGTGTGCGTGTGCGTGTGCGTGTGCGTGTGCGTGTGCGTGTGCGTATGCGTATGCGTATGCATATGTGTGTGTGTGTGTGTGTGTGTGTGTGTGTGTGTGTGTGTGTGTGTGTGTGTGTTACGTTCCCTCTTCTCAGAGGCGTGCGTAACATAATGGGGGCTCATCCGGGATTCCATTAAACCCACCGGACCCTGCTGCACTGAGCTCTCTGTGGTTAGTGATTGAGGTGTGATGGTAGGTTGTGAGTTTGGATGACTTGTTTAGTTTGTGTGTTCAGTAAATTGCTGTGTACAAGATGGCTGCCTCAGCCATCTCCAAGTTCATTGATGCGCCCTCTATTGATTGTTTGGTGAGGTTTCGAAAAGTAGACCTTTTAGCTATAGCTGACCATTATGGATTTGTTATCCCTGAGAAAGCCCTAAAGGCTGAGCTTTTGCTGCTAGTCAGGGAGGGATTAGTAAGAGAAAGAATTCTCTCATTGAAAGGAGAGGAGACGGGTAGACTTTCCGATGCCAAGTCGGAGTACAGGGCAGAGGAAGGGGTTGCTCGTACCCCCTTTACATTGCCTCGATTCGATCCTTTATCTTCTGCTTCAGGTCGTTCAGACGGGACCGCTAGGCTGAAGGTGAGGCTGGCCCGGTTAGAAATGGAGCAAAAAGATAAAGAGAGACAAATGCATTTTGATCTTGAAATTAGGAAAATAGAAGCCGACAAGGAGGTGAGGATCCGACAACTGGAGATAGAAGCTGGCTCCAGTACGACTCCAAAAGCTGCTCAGCATCAAGCCCACTTTGATGTAAGTAAAAATATAGCTTTAGTCCCACCATTCAGAGAGTCGGAAGTTGATTCCTATTTCTCTGCGTTTGAGCGTGTGGCCGCTGCGCTACATTGGCCACTTGAGGTTTGGCCGCTCCTGTTACAATGTAAATTGTCTGGGAAAGCCCAGGAAGTAGTAGCTGCTCTCTCCCTGGAAGACAGTTTACATTACGAAACAGTTAAAACTACCGTGTTGCGGGCTTATGAGTTGGTGCCTGAAGCTTATAGACAGCGCTTCAGGAACCACAAGAAACCCTCTCACCGTACTTTTGTTGAGTTTGCTAGGGACAAAGAGTCTCTGTTTAATCGATGGTGTTCAGCCAGCAAAGCTAACACCTTTGCTGATATTCGGGAGTTGATGCTGTTGGAGGATTTTAAAAGCAACCTCCCTGATAGAATTGTAGTTCATTTAAATGAACAGAAAGTGGTGACATTGGCCCAGGCAGCAGTGTTGGCAGATGAGTACGCTTTGACACACAAGACTGTCTTTGGTGCACCTCGTTTTGAAGGTAGACTGATTACGTCATCAGTGCCTCATTCAGGTCGCTTTTCCTCTGACAAGCCTTTTCATGAGATCCGTGAATGTTTTTACTGTCACCAAAAGGGTCACGTGATTGCGGACTGCCCAGTTTTGAAAAATAAACCGAAACAGTCCCAATCACCGTCCCCAAAAAGGAAAAGTTTGGGATTAGTCAAGTCTTTGGCTCGTCCGTTGGTCCGAGGTATTGATTCAGCATTTGAGAAACCGGATCCTGTTTATGCTCCGTTTATTTCTGCCGGTTGTGTTTCCTTAACTGGAGAACAAGCTGATCAAAAGCCAATTAAAATCTTACAAGACACCGGGGCGGCGCAGTCAGTAATTATTACTGACGCTTTACCCTGGTCTCCTGAAACGTATTGTGGCTCGCATGTTATATTACAGGGGATAGAGACAAAAACAGTACCTGTACCATTACACTGGGTCCACTTGGTGTCAGACTTGGTATCAGGACGTTTCCGTGTTGGTGTAGTGTCTACACTGCCAGTAAAAGGAGTCACATTGCTATTAGGGAATGATATTGCTGGTGGTAACGTTACTCCTGTGTTAGAGCTAGTAGACAACCCAGAAATCAAAATTGCAGATGAGAAATTGGTTCAAGCATTTCCACATGTTTTTCCTGCTTGTGTGTTAACGAGGGCACAATCTCGCAAGCTTGGAGATGTGGTGGATTTGTCTAGTTCCATTTTTGAGAATATTGAAGTAGAAGACAATGCACCGAGTATTCCTTCTGCAAGTCCGACAGTTTTTACTCCTGTGAAAACTAAGGAAGGGGACTGCGAAATCGCACCCCAATTACATGACATTCTTTTGTCTGTCACCCCTGAGAAGGTGATTGAATGTCAAAAAGGAGACACCAGTCTTAGCAAGTGTTTTGCATCGGTAATTTCCATTGAGGAAGCTAAAACTAGAGAGACTGCCTACTTTATGGAAGCAGGAGTTTTGATGCGTAAATGGGCAGCTCATGACACCGTTAATGACTGGAGTGAAGTGTGTCAAGTGGTTGTTCCTACACCGTTCCGACAGCAGGTGCTGTCACTCGCCCATGACCAGGCGTGGTCTGGACATTTGGGGATCACAAAGACTTATAACCGGGTCCTTCGTCATTTTTTCTGGCCAGGTTTGAAGTCTGACGTGGTCCAATTTTGTAAAACATGTCACGTATGTCAACTCACTGGGAAAGCGAATCAAACAGTTCCTAGAGCACCGCTCTACCCGATTCCTGTGGTGGGGGAACCGTTTGAAAGAGTGATTGTTGATTGTGTAGGTCCATTGCCGAAAACCAGGTCAGGTAACCAGTTCCTACTAACAATAATGTGCAGTGCTACTCGATACCCAGAGGCTATTCCTCTCCGTACTATTACGGCTAAGACTGTGGTGAAGGCACTGGTGAAGTTCTTCTCTACGTTTGGACTCCCTAAAGTAATCCAAACTGATCAGGGATCCAACTTTATGTCCAAAATGTTTTCAAATGTGTTAAAGACATTGTGTATTTCCCATCAGGTCTCAAGTCCGTATCATCCAGAGAGTCAAGGGGCTCTCGAACGCTGGCATCAGACGCTGAAGGCAATGCTACGCAAGTATTGTATGGATACCAGTACCGATTGGGATGAGGGGGTGCCCTTTGTCCTATTTGCAATAAGGGAAACGATACAAGAGTCCTTAGGGTTCAGCCCTGCTGACCTTGTGTTTGGACACACCCCACGGGGTCCGCTGAAAGTTTTGAAGGAGCATATCTTATCTCCTACACCCAGTAGCGCCCCTAAAAATGTGTTGGATTATGTCAGTAAAATGCGGGAGAGACTGCACGCCGCATGTGCGTTGGCCCAAAAGTCTCTTTCCTCTTCGCAAAAACGCATGAAGGTGCATTATGACAAAAAGGCTGTTGGCCGTTCTTTTGCACCAGGGGATCAAGTTTTAGTTTTGTTGCCAATTCCTGGCTCATCACTGTCAGCACGTTTTTCTGGACCATATCTGGTGGAAAAGAAACTCAGTGACACCAATTATGTGATAAAGACTCCAGATCGAAGGCGTTTTTCCCGTGTGTGTCATGTTAACATGCTAAAAGAATATTATGTACGTGACTCTCCAGACAGCTCCTTAAGTAAGCCGGTCCAGCCCGCCGTCTCCAGTGTGGCTGCGGTGGTGCTGAAGCCTGGCTGGGACCTAGAGGAGGATAAGGAGGATGGGTTGGAGTTACGCCATGCGTTACAGCAGTGTGAACGACTATGTAATTCAGAGATGCTGAAGAAGTTACCCTCTCAAATGGAACATTTGGATAGCGATCAAACTAAGGACCTTATCCTATTGATAAACAGTTTTCTCAGTGTGTTTCAGGACGTTCCAAGTCGCACGTCCATCTTGGAACATGACGTGGATGTGGGCAACGCTGCTCCTATACGTCAGCATCCGTACCGGGTTAATGCAAAGAAAAGGGAGGTAATGAAAAGTGAGGTAGCTTATTTATTACAGAATGACATGGCAAAACCCAGTAACAGCTCCTGGAGTTCCCCATGTATTCTTGTTCCTAAGCCTGACGGTACATCCCGCTTATGCACGGACTATCGTCGAGTAAATGCAGTTACAAAGTCTGATTCTTTTCCTCTACCTCGATTAGATGACTGCATTGATAGAATTGGCTCTGCTGCTTACGTTAGTAAGTTAGATTTGTTAAAAGGTTATTGGCAGGTGCCTCTGACCTCTAGAGCTTCTGACATATCGGCTTTTGTTACGCCTGATAACTTTGTACAATACACTGTGATGCCCTTTGGCATGTGTAATGCACCTGCTACTTTTCAGCGTCTAGTTAACCTGTCTAGGATCAGCGTGGCGCTAGCGGCACCCCCCCCCCCCCCCACTGAAAAACCAGTGCCGCGAAATTCAAAAAAAATATTTTTTTAAAATATTTAACTTTCACACATTAAAGTCCAATACAGCTAATGAAAGACACAGATCTTGTGAATCCAGTCAACATTTCCGATTTTTAAAATGTTTTACAGGGAAGACACAATATGTAAAGATGTACATCTATTACCTAAAAACACATTAGCATAATCCACCATCTTTTATTTGTCCACCAACACCAGTAGCCATCACCAATTCGGCTAAACTAAGATATTTATAGCCCCTAACCAACAAAAAAACTCATTAGATGACAGTCTGATAACATATTTATGGTATGGGATAGGTTTTGTTAGAAAAAAGTGCATATTTCAGGTATATGGCATAGTTTACAATTGCACCCACCATCACAAATGGACTAGAATAATTACAATGAGCAACGTGTTTACCTAACTACTAATCAGCAAACATTTCGTAAAAATACACAGCATACACGAATCGAAAGACACAGATCCTGTGAATACAGACAATATTTCAGATTTTCTAAGTGTCTTACAGCGAAAACACAATAAATCGTTATATTAGCTTAGCACATAGCAATTAGCAGCCCAGCATTGATTCTAGCCAAAGTGAGCGATAAAAGTCAACATCGCCAAAAGATATTAATTTTTTCACTAACCTTCTCAGAATTCTTCCGATGACACTCCTGTAACATCACATTACAACATGCATATACAGTTTGATCGAAAATGTTTATATTTAGCCACCAAAATCATGGTTAGACAATGTGAAATGTAGCTCAGCTGGTCACAAAATGTCCTTGCGCCACTTAGACAGTGATCTACTCTTATACATAAATACTCATAAACGTGACTAAAAAATATAGGGTGGACAGGGATTGATAGACAATTTAATTCTTAATACAATTGCGTTATTACATTTTTTAATTTATCCTTACTTTTCAATACAGTTTGCGCCAAGCGAAGCTACGTCAAAAAACATGGCGTCCTAAGCCACTAAAATGTTTCGACAGAAACACGATTTATCATAATAAAAATGTCCTACCTTGAGCTGTTCTTCCATCAGTATCTTGGGCAAAGGATCCTTTCTTGGGAGAAATCGTCTTTTGGTGGAAAGCTGTCCTCTTGCCATGTGGAAATGTCAACTACGTTCGGGATGAACTGAAAAGCGTGCCCAACTTTTCACATCGTTGCAAAAATAAATGTCCCAAAATCGCACTAAACGGATATAAATTGCTATAAAACGCTTTAAATTAACTACTTTGTGATGTTTGTAACTCCTATAACGAGTGAAAAGATGACCGGAGAAATATAACAGGCTAAACTAACGCTTGGAACAGGAGAGGGTCGGTGTCTTCCACGCGCGTTACGCAGCTCCCAAAGAATGACTAGCTTCAGAGTTTTTTCATTTGTAGGGCCTGTGAACGCGCAATCGAGCCCGTTGGAATCGTCATCACGTAAAGGCATCCAGGGGAAGACGTAAGAAGTGTCCGTATAGTCATAGCAACGACAGTGCCCTTTTAACTGACTTCAGAAAAGTGGCCAACATTTCTCAAATCTGACTCCATGTCAGGGAAATTGCTGTAGAATGGGCTCTGTTCCACTTAGAGACAACATTTCAACTCCTATAGAAACTATAGACTGTTTTCTATCCAATAATAATAATAATATGCATATTGTACGATCAAGGATTTTGTGGGAAGCCGTTTAAAAAATTAGCCACATTAGCATAAATAGTCTAAACAGCGCCCCCATCCCCAACAGGTTAACATTGTGTTTGCAGATGTGCCAAATTGTACTGCATACCTTGATGATGTGGTGATCCATTCGTCTACTTGGTCTGATCATCTCTCCACTTTGAAAAGTGTGTTTCAGCGGTTGGAGAATGCTTCTTTAACCCTCAATTTGGCCAAGTGTGAGTTTGGGAAGGCTACGGTGACTTACTTAGGGAAACAAGTGGGACGAGGTCAAGTGCGCCCAGTATCTGGCAAGGTGGAGGCAATTGTTGCTTTTCCTGCTCCCACGACTCGACGCCAGTTGCGCAGATTCCTAGGGATGGTAGGGTACTATCGTACATTCTGTAAGAATTTCTCGACGGTAGTAGCTCCCCTTTCATCTCTGCTTAGTCCCAAGGTACCATTTAGGTGGTCCAAGGACTGTAACCATGCGTTTGAGTCTGCTAAAGCGCTACTTTGTAGTGCCCCAGTGCTTGCCGCCCCCAACTTTGACAAACCTTTTAAGTTGGAGGTTGACGCTAGTATAGTGGGGGTGGGTGCGGTTCTCTTACAGGAAGATGAAGATGGAGTGGATCGGCCCGTCAGTTTCTTTTCCCGTAAGTTCAACTCGTGTCAGTCAAGGTACTCCACAATTGAACAAGAGACACTAGCTTTATTGCTAGCCTTACAGTTCTTTGAAGTATATGTGGGATCCAGTGCCTTGCCTGTAATGGTCTTCACAGACCATAATCCTTTAGTGTTCTTGAAGCAAATGTACAATCAGAACCGCCGCCTTATGCGGTGGGCTCTGATTGTACAAGGATATAATGTACAGATAGCCTATGTGAAGGGCTCAGTGAATGTGGTTGCTGACGCTCTATCACGGGTTTACTAACTGGGGAAGCGTTGGTTTTTGTTATTACAAACTGTATGTTTGCAATTTTTGTGGTGGGCGTGTTACGTTCCCCAGTTTCTGTGTTCTGTTTTGTATTTGAGTGTGTGTTTCAGGAGATGGCTTCCTGAAGTACTCCACAACCAGCTGATTGGTCAACCCCAGGCTAATTGGTGATTGGAGCTGACCCCGCCCCCTCGTCAAGAAGCAGCTGACACTAATCACCATTGCCACCTGAAGATAAAAGCCAGTGTTCTGCCCAATTGAGAGAGAAGATTGAGAGAGGAGAGATTGAGAGAGATGAGATAAGGAGTAGAGATTTGGAGATTGAGAGAGAGAAATTAGATTGTGATATAGTGTTGGTTGTGTATCAGAAAGTGTGGTATGTACTGTTGTTGTTGGTAGCAGTTTTTCTATGTCCTGTGTTTGTGAGTGTTTGTGAAATCGTTAAAAATTACTCTGTTTCGTTTGTTCCCAGGGGGGAAGGAGAAGGCACTTTGGGAGTGCTTAGGCAAGAGGCCCGCGGGCATACATATACCCGTAGTATATTTACTGTCTAGGCACACTAGGTAAGACCTGGGCGGACCACCCCCTGTATTTTGGTTAGGGCACCAGGCGGTGTTAAGTTAGGTAAGTTAAGTGGGTAGGCAGGTTAGATAGGAGAGGGGGAACTTTGATATTTACTTTCTTTGCTTTGGTTCCGTCCAGCCCCTTTTCCCCATATTACCGTGTAAGAAAATAAATTCTAGTAAACGGTAAATTCTGCTTTTGTGTCATCCTTACTCGCACCTACAGTCCATACCTCTTGCACTTCAGAGAGTTGAGTTGTAGCAGGGAGTTGCGTTCCCTCTTCTCAGAGGCGTGCGTAACAGTGTGTGTGTGTGTGTGTGTGTGTGTGTGTGTGTGTGTGTGTGTGTGTGTGTGAGTGTACATGCGTGTGCCTGTATGAAAAACAGCTAGTTTGTGTATGCTGTCTGGGTCACACAGAGATGTTACAGGAGATTCATTTGTTTTTTCTGCCCTCCGGCGGGCTTCTTCTATCTCCAACAGACAGTCACAGTTCACTTGACCCAGACCAACCCATCCTCACCCAGACCCAGCCTCAAGCTGCCTTAACCAGCCGTACACAGACCCAGCCTCAACCAACCTTAACCAGCCATACTAATACCCAGCCTCAAGCAGACTTAAAACTTCTTACGGCTGTGATCCCGTTAACGGGATCGATATGACAACAGCCAGTGAAAGTGCAGGGGGCAAAACAACAGAAATCCCATAATTAAAATTCCTCAAACATACAAGTATTTCACACCATTTTAAAGATACACTTCTTGTTAATCCCACCACAGTGTCCGATTTCAAATAGGGTTAACATCGAAAGCACCACAAACGATTATGTTAGGTCAGAGACAAGTCACAGAAAAACACAGCCATTTTTCCAGCCAAAGAGAGGAGTTCTGTTATACTCACAGACATCATTCAAACAGTTTTAGAAACTTCAGAGTGTTGTATATCCAAATATACTAATGATATGCATATATTAGCAACTGGGACTGAGTAGCGAGGCAGTTTACTCTGGGCACCTCTGGGCACCTTATTCATCCAAGCTACTCAATACTGCCCCCAGCCATAAGAAGTTAACCAGCCATACCCGAACCCAGCCTCAAGCAGCCTTAACCAGCCGTACCCAAACCCAGCCTCCAGCAGCCTTAACCAGCCGTACCCAGACTCTGCCCGGCTCAGCCCCAGTCCATTCACAATCCATTTACAGGTCAGTCCATCTCTCCCCAGAACACCAGAACTTTCCTAATGTCTCCAAAAGTGATCTGTTTTGAAAAGGTAGAAGTTGTCCCTAACAACTAGTCCAGGGACAGATCAAGTATGTGTTTGTCCCAAATGGCACCCAATTCCTTATGGGCCATGATCAAAAGTACTGCACTATATAGTATAGTACTGCTCTATAATGGTTCAGGCTACGCCCCTTAGTTCCATTGTAGGGAAATCTTAACGCTACAGCATACAATGACATTTTAGACCATTCTCCGCCTCCAACTTTGTGGCAACAGTTTGGGGAAGGCCCTTTCCCATTTCATGACAATGCCCCCATGCATAAAGCGAGGTCCATACAGAAATGGTTTGTTGAGAGTGGAAGCACTTGACTGGTCTGCACAAAGCCCTGACCTCAACCCCATCAAACGCCTTTGAGATGAATTGAAACGCCGACTGCGAGACAGGCCTAATCGCCCAACATCAGTGCCCGACCTCACTAATGCTCTTGTGGCTGAATGGAAGCAAGTCCCCGCAGCAATGTTCCAAGATCTAGTGGAAACCCTTCCCAGAAGAGTGGAGGCTGTTATAGCAGCAAAGGGGGGACCAAGTCCATATGAATTCCCATAATTTGGAATGAGATGTTCGACCAGCAGGTGTCCACATACTTTTTTGACATGTAGTGTATCTCAAGTCTGTCTGTCTCTCTGTGTCTCTCTGTGTGTCTCTCTCTCCCTGTCTCTCTATCTCTCAGCATGCTCCCTCCTCTCTCTCTCCTACACCTCTGTCCTACCCCCTCCTTTCTCTCTCTCTCTCTCTCTCTCTCTCTCTCTCTCTCTCTCTCTCTCTCTCTCTCTCTCTCTCTCTCTCTCTCTCTCTCTCTCTCTCTCTTCGGAGTGCATGCTGGGAAGTGAGTCGTCAAGCAGGAGTGTTTGTGAGAGCGACTGGATTTCTTTTCATTCTATTGGGTTTTGGTATGTAAATATATATATATTGATTAGTTTAGTTGGTTTAAAGATAATTGTTCTAATTATTTTTTTATTTTATTTTTTTAAATTATTTAATTTTTTTATTATTATTATTTTTTTATATATATAATTTTTTTTTTTTCTTCTTTTTTTTTAGGGGTGGATCAGCTTAGTATTGCGGAAAGAATGTTGCTTCCAATGTAATTGTCTGCATCATTTCCATTCCCCCATATTTTTTGGGGTAAATATATATATCCATACACGTAATTGTTCTAATTATTAATTAACAAGTAGAGGGGTGGTGGGATAGTTTGAGGTTGTTTGTTTTCGCGAGGGCACAACCAGCTGGTTGAGGCTGGTTGAAATGTCCACTCGTGGGAGTTTGGAGTATGAAAAGCTTAGTCGGCGCAATGGAATTAAGATTTTGGCAGAGGTTGGATGTTCAGTGGAAGAATGTGTTTTAGCGGTAGGTAGTATGATTGGGTATGATAGCATTAAATCAGCCTCAAGGATGAATAGCGCAGTAGTGATATTCTTAGATTCTATTGGAAAAGTGAATACGATGGTGGAGAACGGTGTTGTTTTGAGGGAGACACAGACGCAGGTATTTCCACTTATGAATCCGGCTAAGAAGGTTATATTGTCTAACGTACCACCATTTGTTAGAGATGAAGTGTTGGAGAGAGAATTATCGCGTCATGGTCAAATTGTATCTACAATAAAGAAAGTTCTTTTTGGATGCAAATCTCCGTTGCTGAAACATGTCGTGTCTCATAGGAGGCAAGTGCATATGATCTTAACTGACTTCAGAACAGTGGCCAACATTTCTGAAATCTGAATCCATGTCAGGGAAATTGCTGTAGAATGGGCTCTGTTCCACTTAGAGACAAAATTTCAACTCCTATAGAAACTATAGACTGTTTTCTATCCAATAATAATAATAATATGCATATTGTACGATCAAGGATTTTGTGGGAAGCCGTTTCAAAAATTACCCAATTAGCATAAATAGTCTAAACAGCGCCCCCATCCCCAACAGGTTAATAACAGAGGTGGTGTTCATTAATGATGTAAAACCCAAAAGCGCATACTGGCATTTTAATATAACTTTATTGAGTGATGCTCACTTCAGGAAATGTTTTTGTTTTTTCTGGGAGAGGTGGAGGTCTCAAAAGGACAGTTTTGTATCCATTCAACAGTGGTGGGATATAGGGAAAATCCAGATTCAACAATTTTGTAATCAATACACGAGGAATGTCACCAAGGATATCATCAGATCAATGAAAGCCCTAGAGTTTGAAATAGTGGAACTCATAACGTTGATTGAGACCACAGGAGATCGAGGCCATACGCAGGCACTCAAGAAAAAAAAAGTTGAATTGGCAGACCTGCTGGGTATCAGAGCACAGGGGGCATTGGTGAGAAGTAAGTTTCAGGGAATATCTGAAATGGATGCCTCATCCAAATTTTTCTTTGGTTTAGAGAAAAAGAATGGACAAAGAAAAATTATTCATTGTCTCAAATCAGCTGTTGGACAAGAGCTCACTAGCCCTAGTGAAATTAGAAAGAGGGCAGTAGAGTTCTATGCTGAGCTCTACAAGTGTGAGTACAAAGAGGATAAAACAGTGACACAGCAGTTCCTTGATGGGCTCCCAAAGGTGGATGCAGAAGCTCAGGTTGAGCTTGAGCAACCATTGTCTTTGCAGGAGTTATACTCTGCATTAAAAGGCATGGAAAATGGAAGGGCACCAGGCTTTGATGGGCTTCCCGTTGACTTTTTTAAGTCTTTTTGGACTATGTTGGGAGAAGATTGGCTAGCAGTAGTTAGTGATAGTTTAACCGGAGGGTTACTACCATTAAGCTGCAGAAGGGCTGTCCTCACCCTACTGCCCAAAAAGGGAGACCCTAGGGAGGTGAAAAACTGGAGGCCGGTGGCTTTATTGTGCATTGATTATAAGATCCTGTCCAAGGCTTTGTCCAACAGGCTGAGGGAGGTGATGGGGCAAATCATACATACGGACCAGTCCTACTGTGTTCCTGGCAGGCAGATAGGGGATAACATTTCTCTGATTCGTGACTTTTTGGACGTCTCTAGGGCTATTGGGTTGGATGCAGGTCTAATTTCAATTGATCAGGAAAAGGCATTTGACCGAGTTGAACATCAATATTTATGGCATACGCTTGAGGCGTTTGGGTTCAGCTCTGGTTTTATTGACATGATAAAGGTGATATATGGTGACATTGAAAGTGTATTGAAAGTTAACGGTGGTTTGAGTGCTCCTTTTAAAGTGTGTAGAGGTATTAGACAGGGATGTTCTTTATCAGGGATGTTGTATGCCATTGCTATAGAGCCACTACTAAATAGCATTAGAAGTCGCATTGAAGGGGTGTACCTTTCCAAGGATATTCCTCCTATTCGTCTTTCAGCCTATGCTGATGATGTAGTTGTTTTAGTGAAAAATCAAGCGGAGGTGGATAGTTTGAGTCTAATGGTTGATCGGTTTAGGGGAATATCCTCGGCAAAAGTAAATTGGGAAAAGAGCTGTGCTTTACAGATTGGAGAATGGTCTGGAGGGATCATGGCTTTGCCAGGGGGATTGGAATGGTGTAAGGGAGGGTTTAAGTATCTTGGAGTGTACTTAGGAGATGAGGGGATTATGGAAAGAAATTGGATTGGGGTGGTTGAAATGGTGGAAGGGAGGATGAGGAGATGGCGTTGGTTGTTATCTCGAATGTCATATAGGGGGCGAACTATTATAGTTAACAATGTGATTGCCTCTGCATTATGGCATCGGTTGGCAGTTTTAGAACCACCATCTGGTCTTCTGGCTAAGATACAGGCAATTATGGTGGATTTTTTTTGGGATAAATATCACTGGGTTCCACAAAGTGTTTTGTATTTGTCAAAAGAGGAGGGGGGACAAGGTCTGGTACATCTTGCTAGTAGGGCTGCTGCTTTCCGGTTTCAGTTTATTCAAAGGTTGCTTTATGGACAGGAAAATGTGGTGTGGAGGGGGGTAGCAGGCCTTGTGTTACAGAGGGTTGGAGGATTAGGTTTAACCTGTCTAGGATCAGCGTGGCGCTAGCGGCACACCCCCCCCCCCCCCACTGAAAAACCAGTGCCGCGAAATTCAAAAAAAATATTTTTTTAAAATATTTAACTTTCACACATTAAAGTCCAATACAGCTAATGAAAGACACAGATCTTGTGAATCCAGTCAACATTTCCGATTTTTAAAATGTTTTACAGGGAAGACACAATATGTAAAGATGTACATCTATTACCTAAAAACACATTAGCATAATCCACCATCTTTTATTTGTCCACCAACACCAGTAGCCATCACCAATTCGGCTAAACTAAGATATTTATAGCCCCTAACCAACAAAAAAACTCATTAGATGACAGTCTGATAACATATTTATGGTATGGGATAGGTTTTGTTAGAAAAAAGTGCATATTTCAGGTAGATGGCATAGTTTACAATTGCACCCACCATCACAAATGGACTAGAATAATTACAATGAGCAACGTGTTTACCTAACTACTAATCATCAAACATTTCGTAAAAATACACAGCATACACGAATCGAAAGACACAGATCCTGTGAATACAGACAATATTTCAGATTTTCTAAGTGTCTTACAGCGAAAACACAATAAATCGTTATATTAGCATAGCACATAGCACATAGCAGCCCAGCATTGATTCTAGCCAAAGTGGGCGATAACGTCAACATCGCCAAAAATATATTAATTTTTTCACTAACCTTCTCAGAATTCTTCAGATGACACTCCTGTAACATCATATTACACAATCCATATAGAGTTTGATCGAAAATGTTTATATTTAGCCACCAAAATCATGGTTAGACAATGTGAAATGTAGCTCAGCTGGTCAGAAAATGTCCTTGCGCCACTTAGACAGTGATCTACTCTTATACATAAATACTCATAAACGTGACTAAAAAATATAGGGTGGACAGGGATTGATAGACAATTTAATTCTTAATACAATTGCGTTATTACATTTTTTAATTTATCCTTACTTTTCAATACAGTTTGCGCCAAGCGAAGCTACGTCAAAAAACATGGCGTCCTAAGCCACTAAAATGTTTCGACAGAAACACGATTTATCATAATAAAAATGTCCTACCTTGAGCTGTTCTTCCATCAGTATCTTGGGCAAAGGATCCTTTCTTGGGAGAAATCGTCTTTTGGTGGAAAGCTGTCCTCTTGCCATGTGGAAATGTCAACTGCGTTCGGGATGAACTGAAAAGCGTGCCCAACTTTTCACATCGTTGCAAAAATAAATGTCCCAAAATCGCACTAAACGGATATAAATTGCTATAAAACGCCTTAAATTAACTACCTTATGATGTTTTTAACTCCTAAAACGAGTGAAAAGATGACCGGAGAAATATAACAGGCTAAACTAACGCTTGGAACAGGTGCGCGCCGGTGTCCTCTAGGCTCATGACGCAGCTCCCAAAGAATGACTAGCTTCAGGGTTTTTTCATTTGTAGGGCCTGTGAACGAGCAATCGACCCCGTTGGAATCGTCATCACGTAAAGGCATCCAGGGGAAGACGTAAGAAGTGTCCGTATAGTCATAGCAACGACAGTGCCCTTTTAAATGACTTCAGAAGAGTGGCCAACATTTCTCAAATCTGACTCCATGTCAGGGAAATTGCTGTAGAATGGGCTCTGTTCCACTTAGAGACAAAATTTCAACTCCTATAGAAACTATAGACTGTTTTCTATCCAATAATAATAATAATATGCATATTGTACGATCAAGGATTTTGTGGGAAGCCGTTTAAAAAATTAGCCAAATTAGCATAAGTAGTCTAAACAGCGCCCCCATCCCCAACAGGTTAAAGAAGGCTTTATTTCTGGTTGATAGTAGCCAGATTTCTAGGGAGGGAGTACCTCCGTTTTACAATGGTCTTCTCAGAGTGTGGAGCATAATGAAGGTGTCCAGACGAACTTCAGCGGAGTCAGTGCATTGGCTGTTGGAGGAACCTCTGGTGTTTGGGGCAAGACTGGATTGTACAACTGCAGCTGTTCCACATTTCTCCAAGATTCTGGTGAAGGGAAAAATAATCACCTTAAGACAGTTAATGGCAATGGCTGGGCCCGACTTAATGGATGGAAGACGGTTGGCTGAACATTTGGGGGTGAGGTCGGAAAGGATTGTTGGACAAATGCTGGGAAGCTGCAGGAAAGCTCTGTCAGCGGAAGAGTGGGGAATGCTTAATAGCCACAAGAAGAAGGAACAAGATGAAGACGTCTCATTTCCAAGATTAGGGATTACACCAAATATCACAGAGTCAGAGAGAAAGGGTATATTGTTGGATTTGAGAGGGTTGGAGGAGGTGGGTTTGGATGAGGTGAATGGGAAGGATTTGTATAGAGGGTGTGTTAAGGTGTTAAATAAAGAGAAATTGAAAAATAGAAAAGACACTCCATGGAGGGTAAAATTGGGAATTGATGACAAGGTAAAGCCAGCATGGAGAGCACTGTACAAACCACCGTTACAAAAGGGTACTGGTGATATGCAATGGAGGGTGTTACATGGCATTATTGCAGTTAATGCTTTTGTATCTGTCATTAATTCAGATGTTAGAGATGGATGTCCGTTTTGTAATATAAGAGAAACCATTTTTCACTGTTTTATGGAGTGTGAGAGGATAAAACCTTTATTGGAAATACTGGAATCATTGTTTAGAGCTGTAGGTGAGATTTTTAATAACAATGTTTTTATTTTGGGGTTTCAATATAGTAAGCAACAGAAAAGAAAATGTCAAATGTTAAATTTTATTTTGGGACAAGCTAAGATGTCAATTTTTTTGAGTAGGAAACATAAGATAGACACGGGATATGAGAAGGATATAAGATGTGTTTTTAAAGGATTAGTGAAAGCAAGAATAAAAGTGGATTTTGAGTTCTTCTCAGCTGTAAAAGATCTCCCATTGTTTGAGGAGAAGTGGGCATATGAAGGAGTGCTTTGTTTTGTAGAGGAGGGGAAATAATTTTTTGTTGAGGAAATAAGTTGAATGTATATGTTCTTTTGTATTTTTATTTTATTTATTTTGTGTAGGAATTACATTCATTGTTTCATTTCTGAAAAGGCAGTGTGTCATTATTTATGTTAACAATTGAGTAGAAAATAAAGGTTTTATAAAAACTCAAAAACTCTCTCTGTCTCTCTATCCCTCAGCATGCTCCCTCCTCTCTCTCTCCTACACCTCTGTCCTACCCCCTCCTTTCTCTCTCTCTCTCTCTCTCTCTCTCTCTCTCTCTCTCTCTCTCTCTCTCTCTCTCTCTCTCTCTCTCTCTCTCTCTCTCTGTCTCTCTATCCCTCAGCATGCTCCCTCCTCTCTCTCTCCTACACCTCTGTCCTACCCCCTTCTTTCTCTCTCTCTCTCTCTCTCTCTCTCTCTCTCTCTCTCTCTCTCTCTCTCTTTCTCTCTCTCTCTCACCCCCTTCTTTTTCACCCCCCTTCTCTTTCTCTCAGTGACGTGTGGAGCCACACACGTAGTGTCAGGCAGACTGGGACACTCACTCACTATTCTGACGTCTCCCATCTACCACTAGGCTGTCGTTTATCAAACCTTCTCTCACTATCATGCCATTCTCTCTTCCTATCCATGGGAGCGGAGCGGACTGACGGAGGGGACTGATAGGTGCCTGTACACACACACACACACACACACATACAAACAAAGACACACACACACACACACTCTGAACAGACTCTAACATCAATCAGCCACTGATCATTCTGATCAAATAGAGGACAGATCAATTAGTCATGATCCACAGAGACAAACTGCCCTGCTCTGCATGTGGAGGTAAAGGATAGACAGATCATCCATCTCTCCATTCATCACTCAATCCATCTCTCCATTCATCTTCCCTCTCTGCTGGCCTGGTCTGTTTATCAGTTTATCTGTTAATTCCCTCTCTCCCTCTCTCTTGCCTCAGAGATCTCTTCTCTTCTCCAGGAGGAGACACTATTCTTCCCATCACTGCTGAATAATGGAATATGAGAGAACGAGAGGGGTTTGTGTGTGTGTGTGTGTGTGTGTGTGTGTGTGTGTGTGTGAGAGAGAGAGAGAGAGAATATGTTTGTGTGTGTTGAAGGGAAGTGAGTCATGGTGTATGGCTTGCTGTGAGCAATGAGAGGTCCTTTCTGCTGTGTGATTTATCCTGGCATGTTCATAAAGCTAACATCTAGCCATCAGATGCCAAGACTCAAGTCTTGGCAGGGCTGGAGGAGAGATATGCACCAGCTCAGCTCTCCTCTACTGAAGGACAGAGACAGATTTCTCCCTGCATCACTTCACTAGCAAACATACACACACACACACACACACACACACTTTCTCTCTGCATCACTATCAACCAGAGGTCATTCCAAGGTCAGGTCAATACAGTGTTAAAAAACATTTAGCTGCAGTTTGCTTTTAACCCTCTGTTGATCTGTTTTTCTTTTTATCCCTGTTTTTTGTTTATACCTGTAGTTTGTGTTGTCTATTGAGTGTCATTATGTAATAAGGGTCTGGTTTGGTGCATGCACACACAGGCACACACACACACGCACATGAGGGTGACAGTAGGCAACAACCTATCCTCCACGCTGACCCTCAACACAGGGGCCCTCAGGGATGTGAACACCTGACGGGTATTCGCTTTAGTAGTGCAGATAGATTGTAGATTCCATCAATGTAATTGTCTGCATCATTTACAATCCCCCATATATTTATTGTAAATATATACAGTACCAGTCAAAAGTTTGGAAACACCTACTCATTCCAGGGTTTTTCTTTATTTTTACTATTTTCTACATTGTAGAATAATAGTGAAGACATCAAAACTATGAGCATTCTCTCAACCATCTTCATCACCAGGAATGTATTTCAACTAATATCAACAACATAGCTCAGGCCGTCGGAAATGTAATGAACACAATGGGAGACAGATAGCTGGTTTCAAGTGCAGGGTGCAGCAGGTGTTTATTGTAAGGACCACAGGAGGAGGCAGGTAACTGGGTCCAGGGGCAGGCAGAAGGTCATACACAGGAGGAGGCCGGTAGCTGGGTCCAGGGGCAGGCAGAAGGTCATACACAGGAGGAGGCAGGTAGCTGGGTCCAGGGGCAGGCAGAAGGTCATACACAGGAGGAGGCAGGTAGCTGGGTCCAGGGGCAGGCAGAAGGTCATACACAGGAGGAGGCAGGTAGCTGGGTCCAGGGGCAGGCAGAAGGTCATACACAGGAGGAGGCAGGTAGCTGGGTCAGGCAGAAGGTCATACACAGGAGGAGGCAGGTAGCTGGGTCAGGCAGAAGGTCATACACCGGAGGAGGCAGGTAGCGGGGTCCAGGGGCAGGCAGAAGGTCATACACAGGAGGAGGCAGGTAGCTGGGTCCAGGGGCAGGCAGAAGGTCATACACAGGAGGAGGCAGGTAGCTGGGTCCAGGGTCAGGCAGAAGGTCATACACAGGAGGAGGCAGGTAGCTGGGTCAGGCAGAAGGTCATACACAGGAGGAGGCAGGTAGCTGGGTCCAGGGGCAGGCAGAAGGTCATACACAGGAGGAGGCAGGTAGCTGGGTCCAGGGGCAGGCAGAAGGTCATACACAGGAGGAGGCAGGTAGCTGGGTCCAGGGGCAGGCAGAAGGTCATACACAGGGGGTCCAAAAAGGCAACAGTACAGGCAGGGAAAAGGAAAGTAACGTCGTCCGGGAGATCAGGCAATAGGTTGATAACAGGAAATCTGACAGGCTAAGGTACAGACAGGTAATAGGCAAAAAGTATCATACACGGGAGGATTAAACTACAGGAAGAAACAGCACTCCCAATAGAAGTGTGTGACAAAACAAACAATACCTCACAAAGATGGGGTGCAAAGAACTGAACTAAATAGTCTGTGATAATGACATACAGGTGTGTGAACAGGTGATCAGAATTCGGGTGATTGGGATCTGGAGAGTGAGCTGCGTTCAGGGGATCTATGTGTTTGAGAGTGTGAGCTGGAGAGTGGAATGGAAAGTGGGCTGTGTTCAGGGGATCTACCTGTTTGAGAGTGTGAGCTGGAAAGTGGGCTGGAAAGTGGGCTGCGTTCAGGGGATCTATGTGTTTGAGAGTGTGAGTTGGAAGCAGACGTTACAGGAAGCTCTCTCATCCATTTATATGCAGATGATAGTCTTATACTCAGCTGGCCCCTCCCCGGATTTTGTGTTAAACACTCTTAAAACAAAACTTTCTTTGTGTCCAAAAAACTCTCTTTTTGTCCTTTCTCTGTTCTTAACCTGGTTCTGAACACCTCCAAAACAAAGGTCATGTGGTTTGGTAAGAAGAATGCCCCTCTCCCCAATGGTGTGATTACTACCTCTGAGGGTTTAGAGCTTGAGGTAGTCACCTCATACAAGTACTAAGGAGTATGACTAGACGGTACACTGTCCTTCTCTCAGCACATATCAAAGCTGCAGGTTAAGGTTAAATCTAGACTTGGTTTCCTCTATCGTAATCGCTCCTCTTTCAGCCCAGCTGCCAAACTAACCCTGATTCAGATGACCATCCTACCCATGCTAGATTACAGAGACATAATTTATAGATCACAGATAAGGGTGACCTCGAGCGACTAGATGTTCTTTACCATTCGGCCATCAGATTTGCCACCAATGCTCCTTATAGGACACATCACTGCAAACTATACTCTGTAAACTGGTCATCTCTGTATACCCTTCGCAAGACACACTGGTTGATGCTTATTTATAAAACCCTCATAGGCCTCACTCCCTCTTATCTGAGATGCCTACTGCAGCCCTCATCCTCCACATACAACATCTGTTCTGCCAGTCACATTCTGTTAAAGGTCCCCAAAGCGCACACATCCCTGGGTCGCTCCTCTTTTCACTTTGCTGCAGCTAGTGACTGGAACGATCTGCAAAAAACACTCAAACTGGACAGTTTTATCTCCATGTCTTCATTCAAAGACTACATCATGGACACTCTGTTGTGGCTGCTTCACGTGATGTATTGTTCTCTCTACGTTCTTGCCTTTGTGCTGTTGTCTGTGCCCAATAATGTTTGTACCATGTTTTGTGTTGCTATCATGTTGTTGTTATGTTGTGTTGTTGTCATGTTGTGTTGCTACCATGTTGTGCTGATGCCATGTTGTGTTGCTACCATGTTGTTGTCATGTTGTGTTGCTACCATGTTGTTGTCATGTGGTGTTTCTATCATGTTGTTGTCATGTGGTGTTGCTACCATGTTGTTGTCATTTGGTGTTGCTATCATGTTGTTGTCATATTGTTTTGCTACCATGTTGTTGTCATGTTGTGTTGCTACCATGTTTTTGTCATGTTGTGTTGCTACCATGTTGTTGTCATGTTGTGTTGCTACCATGTTGTTGTCATGTTGTGTTGCTACCATGTTGTTGTCATGTTGTGTTGCTACGATGTTGTTGTCATGTTATGTTGCTACCATGTTGTTGTCATGTTGTGTTGCTACCATGTTGTTGTCATGTGGTGTTTCTATCATGTTGTTGTCATGTGGTGTTGCTATCATGTTGTTGTCATTTGGTGTTGCTACCATGTTGTTGTCATGTGGTGCTGCTACCATGTTGTTGTCATGCTGTGTTGCTATCATGTTGTTGTCATGTTGTGTTGCTACCATGTTGTTGTCATGTGGTGTTTCTATCATGTTGTTGTCATGTGGTGTTGCTCGCTGTGTTGTTGTCATGTTGTGTTGCTACCATGCTGTCATAGTAGCAACACAATGTGTTGTTGTCATGTGATGTTGCGACCATGTTGTTGTCATGTGGTGTTGATACCATGTTGTTGTCATGTGATGTTGCGACCATGTTGTTGTCATGTGGTGCTGCTACCATGTTGTTGTCATGTTGTGTTGCTACAGTGTTGTTGTCATGTTATTTTGATACCAAGTTGTTGTCATGTGGTGCTGCTACCATGTTGTTGTCATGTTGTGTTGCTACAGTGTTGTTGTCATGTTATTTTGATACCATGTTGTTGTCATGTGGTGCTGCTACCATGTTGTTGTCATGTTGTGTTGCTACAGTGTTTTTGTCATGTTATTTTGATACCATGTTGTTGTCATGTTTTTCCTCTACCATGTTGTGCTGCTGCCATGTGGTGTTGCTACCATGTTGTTGTCCTGTTGTGTTGCTACCATGTTGTTGTCATGTTGTGTTGCTACCATGTTGTTGTCATGTTGTGCTGCTATCATGTTGTTGTCATGTTGTGTTGCTACCATGTTGTTGTCATGTTGTGTTGCTACCATGTTGTTGTCATGTTGTGTTGCTACCATGTTGTTGTCATGTTGTGTTGCTAACACATTGTTGTCATGTTGTGTTGCTACCATGTTGTTGTCATGTTGTGTTGCTACCATGTTGTTGTCATGTTGTGTTGCTACCATGTTGTTGTCATGTTGTGTTGCTACCATGTTGTTGTCATGTTGTGTTGCTACCATGTTGTTGTCATGTTGTGGTGCTACCATGTTGTTGTCATGTGGTGTTTCTACCATGTTTTCCTGTTGTGTTGCTACCATGTTGTTGTCCTGTTGTGTTGCTACCACATTGTTGTCATGTTGTGTTGCTACCACATTGTTGTCATGTTGTGTTGCTACCACGTTGTTGTCATGTTGTGTTGCTACCATGTTGTTGTCATGTTGTGGTGCTACCATGTTGTTGTCATGTGGTGTTTCTACCATGTTGCCCTGTTGTGTATGTCCAGTACCCTGCCCTGAGCCTTAGTCACTGTTACTAGCCGGTCCCCGCCCAGTACCCTGCCCTGAGCCTTAGTTACTGTTACTAGCCGGCCTCCGCCCAGTACCCTGCCCTGAGCCTTAGTCACTGTTACTAGCCGGCCTCCGCCCAGTACCCTGCCCTGAGCCTTAGTCACTGATACTAGCCGGCCTCCGTTCAGTACCCTGCCCTGAGCCTTAGTTACTGTTACTAGCCGGCCTCCGCCCAGTACCCTGCCCTGAGTCTTAGTTACTGTTACTAGCCGGCCTCCGCCCAGTACCCTGCCCTGAGCCGTAGTCATTGTTACTAGCCGGCCTCCGCCCAGTACCCTGCCCTGAGCCGTAGTCACTGTTACTAGCCGGCCTCCGTCCAGTACCCTGCCCTGAGCCTTAGTCACTGTTACTAGCCGGCCTCTGCCCAGTACCCTGCCCTGAGCCGTAGTCATTGTTACTAGCCGGCCTCCGTCCAGTTCCCGTTCCCTGAGCCTTAGTCACTGTTACTAGCTGGCCTCCGCCCAGTACCCCATATCATTTTGCCTCCCAAAAATAAGCATTTCCAAACACATCTAAAACTCTATGAATTAAAAATCGGAGAACAGTAATATTTTACACACATGAGAAATCATTTCTGATGAAAAACATAAATGTACAAAATTGGTGGCTATCGCATTTTGGAAGTAAACTCTTGATATATTCCCTCACATTCCCCTTGGCTGTTTGGTGTGTGAGTAATACTTCTACATATAATCTTCATATATATATTCCCTCACATTCCCCTTGGCTGCAGGTATCCAGGGTTTTCCTCAGTGTTCTATTCCTTGGTACTAGACATCACAGCATCACAGCCGAAGGGCTGCTGGAGAGAGATGGTGAAATAAATCCCAGTGCAATGAAGAACAGACTTCAGTACTTTTCACAGCCTTTTTTGGGTGGAGCTGTCCAAGCGAGCGCGGGTGTGTGCGTGTCAAAAATATGTCTGGTGTGTGTATGTGTGTGTGTGTGTGTGAGTGTACATGCGTGTGCCTGTATGAAAAACAGCTAGTGTGTGTATGCTGTCTGGGTCACACAGAGATGTTACAGGAGATTCATTTGTTTTTCCTTCCCTCCGGCGGGCTTCTTCTATCTCTATTTCTATCTCCAACAGACAGTCACAGTTCACTTGACCCAGACCAACCCAGCCTTACCCAGACCCAGCCTCAAGCTGCCTTAACCAGCCGTACACAGACCCAGCCTTATCTATACCCAGCCTTATCCAGACCCAGCCTTATCCAGACCCAGCCTTATCTAGACCCAGCCTTATCCAGACCCAGCCTTATCCAGACCCAGCCTTATCCAGACCTAGTCTTACCCAGCCTTACCCAGCCTTTCCCAGAACCAGTCTTACCTAGCCCTTTCCTCCTGTCACGAACGTCGTAATCCTCCTCGTCTGAGGAGGAGTAAGGATCGGGCCAAAGCGCAGCGTGGTTTGATGAATACATACTTGATTTATTTAACGAAGACAAAAAAACACTAAACAAACTTACAAAACAACAAAACGAACGTGACGCTATATAACGAAAGTGCAGACACAAGCAACCAACGTATAGACATAGACAATAACCCACAACCCACAATACAAAACAGGCTACCTAAATATGGTTCCCAATCAGAGACAACGCAAAACACCTGCCTCTGATCGAGAACCATATCAGGCCAAACACAGAAATAGACAAACCAGACATACAACATAAAATGCCCACACAGATCACACCCTGACCAACCAAAACATAAAACATACAAAGCAAACTATGGTCAGGGCGTGAAAGTATCCCCCCCCTCCCCCAAGGTGCGGACTCCGGCCGCAAAACCTGAACCTATAGGGAGGGTCTTGGTGGGCATCTGTTCGCGGTGGCAGGCTCTGGCGCTGGACGTGGCCCCGACTCCACCATAGTCAATCACCGCTTCCGTGGCCTACTAGGAACGGCGACCCTCCTAAATGACCCCACTGGACTGAGGGGCGCCTCTGGACTGAGGGGCAGCTCCGCACTGAGGGGCAGCTCCGGACTGAGGGGCAGCTCCGGACTGAGGGGCAGCTCCGGACTGAGGGGCAGCTCATGACTGAGGGGTAGCTCATGACTGAGTGGTAGCTCATGACTGAGGGGTAGCTCATGACTGAGGGGTAGCTCATGACTGAATGGCAGCTCATGACTGAAGGGCAGCTCATGACTGACGGGCGGCTCTGGCAGCTCCTGACTGGCGGGCGGCTCTGGCAGCTCCTGACTGGCGGGCGGCTCTGGCAGCTCCTGACTGGCGGGCGGCTCTGGCAGCTCCTGACTGGCGGCCTGCTCTGGCAGCTCCTGACTGGCGGCCGACTCAGGCGGCGCTGGACAAACGGGCGACTCAGGCGGCGCTGGACAAACGGGCAGCTCAGGCGGCGCTGGACAGACGGGCAGCTCAGGCGGCGCTGGACAGACGGGCAGCTCATGGGGCGCTGGACAGACGGGCAGCTCAGGCGACGCTGGACAGACGGGCAGCTCAGGCGGCGCTGGGCAGACGGGCAGCTCAGGCTTGCCGAGGCGCACTGTAGGCCTGGTGCGTGGTGCCGGAACTGGTGGTACCGGGCTGGGGACATACACCTCAAGGCTAGTGCGTGGAGCAGGAACAGGGCACACTGGACCCTGGAGGCGCACAGTAGGCCTGGTGCGTGGTGCCGGAACTGATGGTACCGGGCTGTGGACACGCACCACTGGGCGAGTGTGGGGAGGAGGAATAGGGTGTACTGGACTTTGGAGATGCACAGGAAGCCTGGCGCATGGTGTTGGCACTGGTGGTACTGGGCTGGTGCGAGGGGCTGCCACAGGCGGACTGGTGCGTGGAGAAGGCAACGGATAGACCGGACCGTGGAGGCGCACTACAGGTCTCGAGCACCGAGCCTGCCCAACCCTACCTGGCTGAATACTCCCCGTGGCCATGCCAGTACGGCGAGGTGGAATAAGCCGCAGTGGGGTATGTACACGTATGGGAGACACCATACATAGGGCTGGTGCCATGTACCCCGGCCCAAGGAGACGCACTGGTGACCAGATGTGTAGAGCTGGTTTCATGGCACCTGGCTCGATGCCCACCCTAGCCCAGCCGATACGAGGAGCTGGAATGTACCGCACCGGGCTATGCACACGTACCGGGGACACCGTGCGCATCTCTGCATAACACGGTGCCTGCCCGTTTGCTCTCTCTCCACGGTAAGCACGGGGAGTTGTCTCAGGTCTCCTACCTGGTTTAACACCACTCCCCGTGTGCCCCCCCAAGACATTTTTGGGGCTGCCTCTCTGGCTTCCAGCCGCGCTTTCGTGCAGCCTCCTCATACCACCGCCTCTCCGCTTTCCCTGCCTCCAGCTCAGCTTTGGGGCGGAGATACTCACCAGCCTGTTTCCAAGGTCCCTTTCCGTCCAGTATTTCCTCCCATGTCCAGAAATCCTGACCTCGCTGTCTCTCCTGCTCCTGCCCGTTACCACGCTGCTTGGTGCTATTTTGGTGGGTTATTCTGTCACGAACGTCATAATCCTCCTCGTCTGAGGAGGAGTAAGGATCGGCCCAAAGCGCAGCGTGGTTTGATGAATACATACTTGATTTATTTAACGAAGACAATAAACACTAAACAAACTTACAAAACAACAAAACGAACGTGACGCTATATAACGAAAGTGCAGACACAAGCAACCAACGTATAGACATAGACAATAACCCACAACCCACAATACAAAATTGTCTATCTAAATATGGTTCCCAATCAGAGACAACGCAAAACACCTGCCTCTGATTGAGAACCATATCAGGCCAAACACATAGAAATAGACAAACCAGACATACAACATAGAATGCCCACACACCCTGACCAACCAAAATATAAAACATACAACTATGGTCAGGGCGTGACACCTCCTAAGGAGCCGCCCCTTTTTTTCAATTTTCGCCAAACATTACATACCCAAATCTGTAGCTCAGGCCCTGAAGCAAGGATATGCATATTCTGGGTAACCATTTGATAGGAAACACTTTGAAGTTTGTGGAAATGTGAAAGGAATGTAGGAGAATATAACACAATAGATCTGGTAAAAGATAATACAAAGAAAAAAAATTATATTTATAAATTTATATATTTATATTTAAATTTATATTATATTTATATTTAAATTTGCAGTAGCTATTACAGTGAAAGAATGCCATGCTATTGTTTGAGGAGAGTGCACAATTTTGAACATGAAAAGTTATTAACTGCACCCGGGCTGGAAAAATACATTATGGCCTTTCTTTTGTATTTCTTTTGTACCATCATCTTTGAAATGCAAGAGAAAGGCCATAATGTATTTTTCCAGCCCGGGTGCAGTTAATAACTTTTCATGTTCAAAATTGTGCACTCTCCTCAAACAATAGCATGGCATTCTTTCACTGTAATAGCTACTGCAAATTGGACACCGATCCCGAAGTTATCCAGACCCAGTCTTACCCAGCCCCAGTCTTACCGAGCCTTATCCAGAACCAGTCTTACCCAGCCTTACCCAGACCCAGTCTTACCGAGCCTTATCCAGAACCAGTCTTACCCAGCCTTATCCAGAACCAGTCTTACCCAGCCTTATCCAGAACCAGTCTTACCCAGCCTTATCCAGAACCAGTCTTACCCAGCCTAACCAGACCCAGTCTTACCCAACCTTATGCAGAACCAGTTTTATGCAGCCTTATCCAGACCCAGTTTTACCCAGCCTTATCCAGACCCAGTCTTACCCAACCTTATCCAGACCCAGTCTTACCCAACCTTATCCAGAACTAGTCTTCCCAGCCTTATCCAGACCCAGTCTTACCCAACCTTATCCAGACCCAGTTTTACCCAGTCTTATCCAGACCCAGCCTTTCCCAGCCTAATCCAGAACCAGTCTTACACAACCTTATCCAGACCCAGTCTTACCCAGCCTTATCCAGACCCAGTTTTACCCAGCCTTATCCAGACCCAGTTTCACCCAGCCTTATCCAGACCCAGTTTTACCCAACCTTATCCAGAACCAGTCTTACCCAGCCTTATCCAGACCCAGTCTTACCCAACCTTATCCAGACCCAGTTTTACCCAGTCTTATCCAGACCCAGCCTTTCCCAGCCTAATCCAGAACCAGTCTTACCCAGCCTTATCCAGACCCAGTCTTACCCAGCCTTATCCAGACCCAGCCTTTCCCAGCCTAATCCATACCGTCTTACCCAGTCTTATCCAGACCCAGTTTTAACCAGCCTAATCCAGACTCACCCTTCCCAGCTTTACCCAGACCCAGCCTTTCCCAACCTTATGCAGACCCAGCCTTACCCAGCCTTTTCCAGACCCAGTCTTTTAGGCTGACCAAAATACATTTAGAAATCTATGTTATTCAATTATTGCACCCACACTGATCGCGAGCGTCTGCGTTGCCAAGGGCTAAAAGAACTCCTTTCTATTTCTGACGCAGATTGTGCGCAGCCGGTTTAGGTTCCGTGTCATACAGACCCAGTCTTACACGGAACCCAAACCGTCTGCGTGCGTGCGCCATCGTGCGCCATCGTGCAGAAATATAATTTGTCCCCCTACACCAAACACAATCACGACACGCAGGTTACTATATCAAAACAAACTCTGAACCAATTACATTAATTTGGGGACAGGTCGAAAAGCATTAAACATTTATGTCAATTTAGCTAGTTAGCTTGCACTTGCTAGCTAAATTGTTCTCTTTAGCTAGCTTGCTGTTACTAGCTAATTTGTCCTGGGATATAACATTGAGTTGTTATTTTACCTGAAATGCACAAGGTCCTCTACTCCGACAATTAATCCACACATAAAATGGTCAACCGAATCATTTCTAGTTATCTCTCCTTCCAGGCTTTTTCATTGTTTAGCTTATATGGTGATTGGCATCTAAACTTTCATAGTATTACCACAACGACCGGCAAAACAGTTCATCTTTCAATCACCCACGTGGGTATAACCAATGAGGAAGATGGAACGTGGGTACCTGCTTCTATAAACCAAGGAGATGGGAGAGGCAGGACTTGCAGTGCGATCCGCGTCAGAAAAAGGAATGACTTCTATTTTAGCCCTTGGCAACGCAGACGCTCGTTGGCGTGCGACCAGTGTGGGTGCAATAATTGAATAACATGGATTTCTAAACTTATTTTGCAATGCTCTCCCATGCGACGCGAGCGGAGTGGTCAGCCTATTATCCTACCATGCCCTGCTGAGCCCAACCCCAGTCCAGTCACTGCCCCAGTCCAACCCCAGTCCAGTCACTGCCCCAGTCACAGGTCAGTCCAGTCACTGCCCCAGTCCAACCCCAGTCCAGTCACTGCCCCAGTCACAGGTCAGTCCAGTCACTGCCCCAGTCACAGGTCAGTCCAGTCACTGCCCCAGTCACAGGTCAGTCCAGTCACTGCCCCAGTCACAGGTCAGTCCAGTCACTGCCCCAGTCCAACCCCAGTCCAGTCACTGCCCCAGTCACAGGTCAGTCCAGTCACTGCCCCAGTCCAACCCCAGTCCAGTCACTGCCCCAGTCACAGGTCAGTCCAGTCACTGCCCCAGTCCAACCCCAGTCCAGTCACTGCCCCAGTCACAGGTCAGTCCATCTCTCCCCAGAACACCAGAAGTTTCTAATAAAGTCTCTAAAGACTCCATGCCATCCAAAAGTGCTTCCTGTTCCTTTTTGAGAAGGCAGAAGTTGTTCCTAACAACTAGTACAGGGTGGGTGTATCCCAAATGGCACCATATTGTCTATGGGCCTTGGTCGAAAGTAGTCCACTATATAGTGAATAGGATGCCATTTGAGTAGCAGCTTATGTTATTCATCCCCCTAGTGGTTAGGTTAAGATTGAGGATTCACCCTTACCATTTAACAGTCATCTCTCTCACTGGTTTATATCTGTCTCTTGTACAGTCAGAAACTCTCAACATACATAACACCTGTACTATATATCAAGTGCATTCAGAAAGTATTCAGACCCCTTGACTTTTTCCACATTTTGTTACGTTATAGCCTTATTCTAAAATGAATTCATCAATCTACTCATAATAGCCCATAATGACAAAGCAAACAACGATAATATAACATATAAAATAAGTATTCAGACCCTCTACTCAGTACTTTGTTGAAGCACCTTTGGGAGCGATTACAGCTTCGAGTCTTCTTGGGTATGACGCTACAAGCATGGCACACCTGTATTTAGGGAGTTTCTCCCATTCTTCTCTGCAGATCCTCTCAAGCTCTGTCAGGTTGGATGGGGAGCGTTGCTACACAGCTATTTTCAGGTCTCTCCAGAGATGTTCGATCAGGTTCAAGTCCGGGCTCTGGCTAGGCCACTCAAGGACATTCAGGAGAAGCCACTCCTGCGTTGTCTTGGCTGTGTGCTTAGGGTTGTTGTCCTGTTGGAAGGTGAACCTTCGCCCAGTCTGAGGATCTGAGCGCTCTATAGCAGGTTTTCATCAAGGATCTCAATGTACTTTGCTCCATTTATCTTTCCCTGGTCTGATGAATCTTGTTTCTCTGAGAGTCCATTTGGTACCTTTTGGCAAACTCCAAGCAGACTGTCATGAGCCTTTTACTGAGGAGTGGCTTCCGTCTGGCCACTTTACCATAAAGGCCTGATTGGTGGAGTGCTGCAGAGATGGTTGTCCTTCTGGAAGGTTCTCCCATCTCCATAGGGGAACTCTAGACCTCTGTCAGAGGGACCATCGGGTTCTTGGTCATCTTCCTGACCAAGGCCCTTCTCCCCAGATTGCTCAGTTTGGCTGAGCAGCCAACTTTAGGAAGAGTCTTGGTGGTTCCAAACTTTTTCCATGTAAGAATGATGGAGGCCACTGTGTTCTTGGGGAACTTCAATGCTGCAGAAATGTTTTGGTACGCTTCCCCAGATCTGTGCCTTGCCACAATCCTATCTCGGAACTCTACGGACAATTCCTTCGACCTCATGGCTTGGTTTTTGCTTTGACATGCACTGTCAACTGTGGGACCTAATATAGACAGGTGTGTGCATTTCCAAATCAATCAATTTAATTTAATTTACCACAGGTGGACTCCAATCAAGTTGCAGAAACATCTCAAGGGTGATCAATGGAAACAGGATACACCCGAGCTTAATTTTGAGTCTCATAGCAAAAGATCTGAATTACTTATGTAAATAAGGTATTTCTGTTTTTTATTTTTAATACATTTGCGAACATTTCTAAAAACCTGTTTTCACTTTGTCATTATGGGGTATTGTGTGTAGATTGATGAGGAAAACAATTAATTTAATACATTTTACAATAAGACTGTAACAACAAAATGTGGAAAAAAGTGAAAGGGTTTGAATTCTTTCCGAATGTACTGTAAATAGACACACACACACTGCCCTGCTCTGTACGTGGAGGTAAAGGATATACATATCATCCCTCTCTACAGCCCTCTTCCCTCTCTCTATCCCTCTCTCTGCTGGCTTGGTCTGTTTATCAGTTTATCTGTTAATTCCCTCTCTCCCTCTCTCTTGCCTCATAGATCTCTTCTCTTCTCCAGGAGGAGACACTTATCTTCCCATCACTGCTGAGTAATGGAATATGAAGGAACGAGAGGGGTGTGTGTGTGTGTGTGTGTGTGTGTGTGTGTGTGTGCTTGTTTGTGTGTGTGTGAGTGAGTGGGTGCGTTTGTGCATGCGTGCTTGTTTGTGTGTGTGCCTGCAGAAGTGAGTGAGTGTGTGTGTGTGTGTGTGTGTGTGTGTGTGTGTGTGTGTGTGTGTGTGTGTGTGTGTGTGTGTGTGTGTGTGTGTGTGTGTGTGTGTGTGTGTGTGTGTGTGTGTGTTGAAGGGAAGTGAGTCATGGTGTATGGCTTGCTGTGAGCAATGAGAGGTCCTTTCTGCTGTGTGATTTATCCTGGCCTGTTCAGAAAGCTAACATATGTATCTGATCATCAGAGCCAATATTCAGGTAGGCAGGCAGGGCTGGAGGAGAGATATGGACCAGCTCAGCTCTCCTCTACTAAAGGACAGAGCCAGGTTTCTCCCTGCATCACTTCACTAGCAAACACACACACACAAGTGACCACATGGACGCATGCACCCACACATACACAAAGGCACGCACATGGACACACACACACACACACACACACACACACACACACACACACACACACACACACACACACACACACACACACACACACACACACACACACACACACACACACACACACACACACAAAAGGTCAGGGCAATACAGATTAAACTGAGCTTCCAAAACCATTTTGCTGCCATTTTCTTTTATCCCACTGTTGTTCTGTTCTGATGTTCTGTTGCTCTGTTGTTCTGTTGTTCTGTTGTTCTGTTGTTCCGATGTTCCGTTGTTCCGTTGTTTTGATGTTCTGTTGTTCTGTTGTTCTGTTGCTCTGTTGTTCCGATGTTCCGTTGTTTTGATGTTCTGTTGTTCTGTTGTTCTGTTGTTCCGATGTTCCGTTGTTCCGTTGTTTTGATGTTCTGTTGTTCTGTTGTTCTGTTGTTCCGTTGTTTTGATGTTCTGTTGTTCTGTTGTTCTGTTGCTCTGTTGTTCCGATGTTCCGATGTACTGTTGTTCTGTTGCTCTGTTGTTCCGATGTTCCAATGATCCGATGTTCCGTTGTTCTGTTGTTCATTTGCTCTGATGTTCTGATGTTCCGATATTCTGTTGATCTGTTGTTTTGATGTTCTGTTGTTCTGATGTTCTGATGTTCTGATGTTTTGTTTATCCCTGCATTTTGTGTTGTCTATTGAGGGCCAGTTTGTATTAGGGGTCTGGATCTGGTGGATGGAGGGTTTATACTGAATGGTCTGGTGTGGTGGATGGAGGGTTTAAACTGAATGGTCTGGTGTGGGGGATGGAGGGTTTATACTGAATTGTCTAGTGTGGTGGATGGAGGGTTTATACTGAATGGTCTGGTGTGGAGGATGGAGGGTTTATACTGAATGGTCTGGTGTGGTGGATGGAGGGTTTACACTGCATGGTCTGGTGTGGTGGATGTAGGGTTAATCCTGAATGATCTGGTGTGGTGGATGGAGGATTTATACTGAATGGTCTGGTGTGGTGGATAAAGGGTTTATACTGAATGGTCTGATGTGGTGGATGGAGGGTTTATACTGAATGATCTGGTGTGGTGGATGGAGGGTTTATACTGAATGGTCTGGTGTGGTGGATAAAGGGTTTATACTGAATGGTCTGATGTGGTGGATGCAGGGTTTATACTGAATTGTCTAGTGTGGTGGATGCAGGGTTTATACTGAATTGTCTAGTGTGGTGGATGGAGGGTTTATACTGAATGGTCTGGTGTGGTGGATAAAGGGTTTATACTGAATGGTCTAGTGTGGTGGATGGAGGGTTTACACTGCATGGTCTGGTGTGGTGGATGGAGGGTTTATACTGAATGGTCTGGTGTGGTGGATAAAGGGTTTATACTGAATGGTCTGATGTGGTGGATGGAGGGTTTATACTGCATGGTCTGGTGTGATGGATGGAGGGTTTATACTGAATTGCCTAGTGTGGTGGATGGAGGGTTTATACTGAATGGTCTGGTGTGGTGGATGGAGGGTTTATACTGAATGGTCTAGTGTGATGGATGGAGGGTTTATACTGACTGGTCTAGTGTGATGGATGGAGGGTTTATACTGAATTGTCTAGTGTGGAGGATGGAGGGTTTATACTGAATGGTCTGGTGTGGGGGATGGAGGGTTTATACTGAATGGTCTGGTGTGGTGGATGGAGGGTTTATACTGAATAGTCTGGTGTGGTGGATGGAGGGTTTATACTGAATTGTCTAGTGTGGAGGATGGAGGGTTTATACTGAATGGTCTGGTGTGGTGGATGGAGGGTTTATACTGCATGGTCTGGTGTGGGGGATGGAGGGTTTATACTGAATGGTCTGGTGTGGAGGATGGAGGGTTTACACTGAATACTGTGTCCTCCTAAACCATTAATTAAAGTCTTTGTATTTATGGCCATCCAGCATAGTGACCCACTAGGGAAATGGCTAAGCACTACTGTCAGCGTGCAACACACACACACACACACACACACACACACACACACACACACACACACACACACACACACACACACACACACACACACACACACACACACACACACACACACACACACACACACACACAGATATACACACACACACACACACACACACACACACACACACACACACACACACAGATATACACACACACACACACACACACGCACGCACGCACGCACGCACGCACGCACGCACGCACACACACACACACACACACACACACACACACACACACACACACACACACACACACACACACACACACACACACACACACACACACACAGACAGGGATCTGCCTAGAATGCACATGGAGCGCCAAGCAGATGGAATTTGATGATTTTAAAACGGAAGAATAAATCCTCTAACTAATAACAATGCACAGTGTGGAGAGAGCTAAATCTCCTCCCAATATTAGCACAGCTATGGTGACTGGCCCAGCCGTGTGTGTGTTGCATACTGACTGTAGTGCTTAGCCTTCTCCCTAGTGGGTCTGCTGGATGGCCATAAATACAAAGACTTTAATTAACGGTTTAGGAGGACACACTATGTGTGTGTGTGTGTGTGTGTTTGCGTGTATGTATGTTTGTGTGTTTGCGTGTGTGTGACATATCCAGACACACGTTTGTGCAAGTTTTCTTGCTTGCCAGCCTGCATGCCTCTAGGTACATATGCGTGCACATCCTTTAGCATGTTTATGTTGCGTACATACAGCGGCTGGCTAGCGTAACAGGGTTCAGCTGTGTGCCTGTCGCTACCTGCCTGACATCCATCACCAGGGGAGACTTGAAGATACGGGCAGACAGATCATCCATAAAAACATTCAAAACAACTTCATTCAGGTAGACTGGAGTCTTCTAGAAGTCACTACCTCTGTCAGGATGCAATCAGAATAACCTGCAGGCGTGAAATAGAGCCAGCCATACAATGTCTGAATCAGGAACCAAATCTGTCTCTCAGAGTTGGAGATGAGGCTGGATGGAGGGATGGAAGGATGAGAAAACGAGTGTACAGTGTTGCTGCCACAGTGACTGCACACAGAGAGCACAGTGTTATAACAGTATTATAGTACTGGCCGCATCCCAAATTGCACCCTATGTAGTGCACTTCTTTTGACCAGGGCCATAGGGTTCTGGTCAAACGGAGTGTACTATATAGGAAATACAGTGCCGTTTGGGACGTAGCTCTGGTGTGGATATTCTCTCTGTTGGGTTCAATGATTCCATGTTTTAGGAGACAAACCTGTTCACAATAGTTGAAGAGGTGACTCAAACTACCAAAGTATTCACAAAACATTCCAAACTACCAAAGTATTCACAAAACATTCCAAACTACCAAAGTATTCACAAAACATTCCAAACTACCAAATCATTCACAAAACATTCCAAACTACCAAAGTATTCACAAAACATTCCAAACGACCAAAGTATTCACAAAACATTCCAAACGACCAAATTATTCACAAAACATTCCAAACGACCAAATTATTCACAAAACATTCCAAACTACCAAATCATTCACAAAACATTCCAAACTACCAAAGTATTCACAAAACATTCCAAACGACCAAATTATTCACAAACCATTCCAAACTACGGAGGTATTTACAACATTCAAACCAGCAAAGTATTCCAAACATGTTAAGTACACTAGCTTTTTTGGTAGAGCACAACACTGCTGGGGACATCCATACAATAAATGTACGCACTTGCTGATATACTCTGTCACTAAATGGCTTGTATTATATTATGTATCAGAGATCTAGTGTTTATTAACATTACTATCAGGGTCTTCTGCCTTTCAGAGTTGTCTGTCCTGTCTCTGTCTGTCCTGTCTCTGTCTGTCCTGTCTCTGTTTGTCCTGTCTCTGTCTGCCCTGCTCTGTCTGTCCTGTTTCTGTCTGTCCTGTCTCTGTCTGTCCTGTCTCTGTCTGCCCTGCTCTGTCTGTCCTGTTTCTGTCCTGTCTCTGTCTGTCCTGTCTCTGTCTGTCCTGTCTCTGTCTGTCCTGTCTCTGTCTGTCATGTTTCTGTCCTCTCTCTGTCTGTCCTGTCTCTGTCTGTCCTGTCCTGTCTGTCCTGTCTGTCCTCTCTCTGTCTGTCCTGTCTCTGTCTGTCCTGTCTCTGTCTGTCCTGTCTCTGTCTGCCCTGCTCTGTCTGTCCTGTTTCTGTCCTCTCTCTGTCTGTCCTGTCTCTGTCTGTCCTGTCTCTGTCTGTCCTGTCTGTCCTGTCTCTGTCGGTCCTGTGTCTGCCTGTCCTGTCTCTGTCTGTCCTGTCCTGTCTGTCCTGTCTCTGTCTGTCCTGTCTCTGTCTGCCCTGCTCTGTCTGTCCTGTCTCTGTCTGTCCTGTCTGTCCTGTCTCTGTCTGTCCTGTCTCTGTCTGTCCTGCTCTGTCTGTCCTGTCTCTGTCTGTCCTGCTCTGTCTGTCCTGTTTCTGTCCTCTCTCTGTCTGTCCTGTCTCTGTCTGTCCTGGCTCTGTATGTCATGTTTCTGTCTGTCCTGTCTCTGTCTCTGTCTGTCCTGTCTCTGTCTGTCCTGTCTGTCCTGTCTGTCCTGTCTCTGTCTGTCCTGTCTCTGTCTGTCCTGTCTGTCCTGTCTATGTCTGTCCTGTCTCTGTTTTTCCTGTCTCTGTCTGTCCTGTTTCTTTCCTATCTTTGTCTGTCCTGCTCTGTCTGTCCTGTCTCTGTCTGTCTCAGCTGTTCTCTTGCCTCTAGCTAGCATCAGCATTATGTTAAAGAGATCAATGTTAATGTTCACCCCAAATCAAGGTTTTTGTTCCGACCTCAGAAGTGGTCATGCTGCGTCTATATCCCTCTCCATCTGTTGTCTAGAACACGCTGTAGGCTGGGAATGAGGAGAAATCTACAGGAGTCAACAGAAACCAGCCATGTGAGAGTACCACTACTACCCTTTAAAGGGACCTTTCACTCACAAATTGAAGTTTGTCTGAGTTGTCATGGCCACTGTCTAATTTCCTGGTATTAGTAGTTTCATTTTGTGCTCATCTTTTCCGTTCATTTGAAGTGGAGACATATGGCTGGATCTACAAAACCGATGTTGTGGGATGTGGTTAGCATCTGACAATCTTTGATTTGAAAGTGCAATGCCCCTTTAAGCTCTACTAACAACAATGCCTCTCTACATTCATCCCTCACACTGAGGATTTATGTTACGGCATTACCAAAATTAAATGACTCACTCTCTTTTGAATAAAATAGTATTTTGGAATGAGACATTCATTAGGAGCTAGGGCCAAATCCTCCCACTTAGCTCTGCTGCTGTCTCTGCCAGTAGATTGATTAGCAGCTAGTGAAGTAAACACCTGGGTTCAAACACTATTTGAAATATTTCATAGACTTTTTCTTTAGACTACATGCCTGGAATGTGTGCTCCAGGTGGGTGGGGTTTGTACTTGTCACACTGTTCTATTACTTCCATTGCGACAGGACAACTCAATCAAGCATATCTAGAGCATTTTAAGTTATTTCAAATTGTATTTGAACCCTGGTTTGGTAGCGATGCTAGCATCAGTATTCATTAGCAGCTAGCTGTTGATGCTAGGCTATCAGTATGCAGGCTGTGCCTCTGTAATGGTAGTATCGTAGCCCAGCAGCTTGTGGCCAGATGTCACAGCAGGCAATATTTCCTATTTCTTATTCACACAGAATACAAACTGCAGGTATTAGTGGTTATTTATGATGGGGGGGGGGGAGTTAATTTGTCCTGCTCTGGCTGTTGTGTGGTTCTGCAGAGGTGATGGATGTTGCGGAGTGTTCTAGCAGGCTGATGAAATGGTTCTAGCTACAGCAGAATATTGCTAGTATATTATATTATAATACAGAAAACTACACTTATGTTCTCTAAATACATTCTGTTGTTGTTTTCTATTTGAAAGTAAATAGTGTGAGGAACTGATACTTCATTCAACTCCATTAAAACTTTAAACAAATTCTGGGCCAAAAAATGCAGAAAAGCTGGATGAAACAAACATTGTGATTACTGGAAAATGGTATATACGTCCTTAAATTCAAACTGAAATAAAGGTATACAACTATTTGAGTTGGACCAGTCACTTTGATTTGAATGGTTAACCTTGAGAACCGTCTGTAGTGATTGTCATTTAGTTCTGCAGATGAGTATTATCTCAGATATAAACAGATGGCCAACAGTGGAACTGAGCCTGGTAGATCTGTTGATCTGAGGCTTTAATAATCATTAGAATGTTTGATGATGTTTAACAAAGCATGAGCTGCAGTCATTAAAATGTCTATTGTCAATAAATCAGTTCCTCCTGTCTGCATGCACATCCTCCAAACTTACTCTTGAAGAGCACACAGCACTTTACTGTACAGTACGTGCTACAGCACACCATGCATTATAGTGCTATCGATCCACTGTGTCATTTACAGTGTCTACTCAACGTGCTATTTA
>NW_026601087.1:67500-78892 GCF_029448725.1 Salvelinus fontinalis
AGGGGGAGACAGAGAGGAGAAATGTAGAGGGGGAGACAGAGACAGAGAGAGTAGAACTAGTTAAACAGTCAGATGTTTAGTTGGCGTACCGACATCAGACAGATTGTAGTTGGTGATGTGTGTGTGCCGTGTGCTTGTGGAATCATTGGAGGAATGGGATAACGATGACAAGGGGAGGCTGGGAGCAGATGGCCTCCAACAAGGAAATATTCCCACTGTGATGGGAATGGTTGGGAGAGAATGGTTAGGCAATGTGTCACAGAGTGGTTGGTCATGGCTGGCAGGGTTGGAAATGGCAGGGAGTGAAATGAAAAGGAATGGTTGATTGTGTTTTGAGTACCTGGTTCCTCTTCCATCTCTCCTCTCTTGCTCTCCTCCTCGTCTTCTGCTGTTTCCTACAGAGTAGAGATAGGCTAACTTATTATAAAGCAAGTTATTGTGTCCTGTTGTGTCCTGATCTGCTATTGTTGTTGTATCAGGACTCTGATGCTTGCTTCTGCAGTTACTCTACATTATTCAATCATTTACCAGATCTTAAATGTACCACATTAGATCAAGAGCGGAGGTAATCACAGCAATGCAATGAGGAAACCCATGTTAGCATAATAAGCTAGTTATTATTATTATGTGTAGGAACTGGGTCAGCCTGGTTGTTTCAGAGACGGTCAGGAGGTTGATGAACCCTGATTGGGAAACATTTTGACTGTAGATTCTAGAAAGAAACATTCTGACTGTAGATTCTAGTTCATAGAGAGTAACGTTCCATACTGTATTCTAAAACATAGAGAAGAAACATTCCATACTATATTCTACAACATAGAGAGTAAACATTCCATACTGTATTCTAGAACATAGAGAAGAAACATTCCATACTGTATTCTAGAACATAGAGAAGAAACATTCCATACTGTATTCTACAACATAGAGAAGAAACATTCCATACTGTATTCTAGAACATAGAGAAGAAACATTCCATACTGTATTCTAGAACATAGAGAAGAAACATTCCAAACTGTATTCTAGAACATAGAGAATAAACATTCCATACTGTATTCTAGAACATAGAGAAGAAACATTCCAAACTGTATTCTAGAACATAGAGAAGAAACATTCCATACTGTATTCTAGAATATAGAGAAGAAACATTCCATACTGTATTCTACCACATAGAGAAGAAACATTCCATACTGTATTCTAGAACATAGAGAAGAAACATTCCATACTGTAGATTCTACAACATAGAGAAGAAACATCCCATACTGTATTCTAGAACATAGAGAAGAAACATTCCATACTGTATTCTAGAACACAGAGAATAAACATTTCAAACTGTATTCTAGAACATAGAGAAGAAACATGCCGAACTGTATTCTAGAACATAGAGAAGGAACATCCCATGCTGTATTCTAGAACATAGAGAAGAAACATTCCATACTGTAGATTCTACAACGTAGAGAAGAAACATTCCATACTGTAGATTCTACCAAATAGACAACAAACATTCCATACTGTATTCTAGAACACAGAGAAGAAACATTCCAAACTGTATTCTAGAACATAGAGAAGAAACATCCCATACTGTAGATTCTACCACATAAACAAGAAACATTCCATACTATATTCTAGAACACAGAGAAGAAACATTCGAAACTGTAGATTCTACCACATAGAGAAGAAACATTCGAAACTGTATTCTAGAACATAGAGAACAAACATTCCATACTGTATTCTAGAACATAGAGAGTAAACATTTCGTACTGTATTCTAGAAGATGGAGAAGAAACATTCCATACTGTATTCTAGAACACAGAGAATAAACATTCCAAACTGTATTCCAGAACATAGAGAAGAAACATTCCAAACTGTATTCTAGAACATAGAGAAGAAACATTTCAAACTGTATTCTAGAACACAGATAATAAACATTCCAAACTGTATTCTAGAACATAGAGAAGAAACATTCCATATTGTATTCTAGAACATAGAGAAGAAACATTTCAAACTGTATTATAGAACATAGAGAATAAACGTGCCATACTATATTCTAGAACATGGAGTAGAAACATGCCATACTATATTCTAGAACATGGAGTAGAAACATCCCATAATGTAGATTCTACCACATAGAGAAGAAATATTACATACTGTATTCTAGAACACAGAGAAGAAACATTCGAAACTGTAGATTCTACCACATAGAGAAGAAACATTCCATACTGTATTCTACAACATAGAGAAGAAACATCCCATACTGTAGATTCTACCACATAGAGAAGAAACATTCCATACTGTATTCTAGAACATAGAGAAGAAACATTTCAAACTGTATTCTAGAACACAGAGAATAAACATTTCAAACTGTATTCTAGAACATAGAGAAGAAACATGCCGAACTGTATTCTAGAACATAGAGAAGGAACATCCCATGCTGTATTCTAGAACATAGAGAAGAAACATTCCATACTGTAGATTCTACAACGTAGAGAAGAAACATTCCATACTGTAGATTCTACCAAATAGACAACAAACATTCCATACTGTATTCTAGAACACAGAGAAGAAACATTCCAAACTGTATTCTAGAACATAGAGAAGAAACATCCCATACTGTAGATTCTACCACATAAACAAGAAACATTCCATACTGTATTCTAGAACACAGAGAAGAAACATTCGAAACTGTAGATTCTACCACATAGAGAAGAAACATTCGAAACTGTATTCTAGAACATAGAGAAGAAACATTCCATACTGTATTCTAGAACATAGAGAGTAAACATTTCGTACTGTATTCTAGAAGATGGAGAAGAAACATTCCATACTGTATTCTAGAACACAGAGAATAAACATTCCAAACTGTATTCTAGAACATAGAGAAGAAACATTTCAAACTGTATTCTAGAACACAGAGAAGAAACATTCAATACTATATTCTAGAACATGGAGTAGAAACATCCCATAATGTATTCTAGAACATGGAGTAGAAACATCCCATAATGTATTCTAGAACATAGAGAAGAAACATTCCAAACTGTATTCTAGAACATAGAGAAGAAACATTCCATACTGTATTCTACAACATAGAGAAGAAACATTCCAAACTGTATTCTAGAACATAGAGAAGAAACATTCCATACTGTATTCTACAACATAGAGAAGAAACATTTCAAACTGTATTCTAGAACATAGAGAATAAACATTCCATACTGTATTCTAGATCACAGAGAAGAAACATTCCAAACTGTATTCTAGAACATAGAGAAGAAACATTCCATACTGTATTCTACAACATAGAGAAGAAACATTCCAAACTGTAGATTCTACCACATAGAAAAGAAACATTCCATACTGTATTCTAGAACATAGAGACGAAACATTCCATACTGTATTCTACAACATAGAGAAGAAACATTCCATACTGTATTCTACAACATAGAGAAGAAACATTCCAAACTGTATTCTACAACATAGAGAGTAAACATTCCATACTGTATTCTACAACATAGAGAAGAAGCATTCCATACTGTATTCTAGAACATAGAGAAGAAACATTCCATACTTTATTCTAGATCACAGAGAAGAAACATTCCAAACTGTAGATTCTACCACATATAGAAGAAACATGCCATACTGTATTCTACAACATAGAGAAGAAACATTCCATACTGTATTCTAGAACATAGAGAAGAAACATTCCATACTGTATTCTACAACATAGAGAAGAAACATTCCATACTGTATTCTAGAACATAGAGAAGAAACATTCCAAACTGTATTCTAGAACATAGAGAAGAAACATTCCATACTGTATTCTACAACATAGAGAAGAAACATTCCATACTGTATTCTACAACGTAGAGAAGATACATTCCATACTGTATTCTAGAACATAGAGAGTAAACATTCCATACTGTATTCTACAACACAGAGAAGAAGCATTCCATACTGTATTCTAGAACATAGAGAATAAACATTCCATACTTTATTCTAGATCACAGAGAAGAAACATTCCAAACTGTGTTCTAGAACATAGAGAAGAAACATGCCATACTGTATTCTACAACATAGAGAATAAACATTCCATACTGTATTCTAGAACATAGAGAAGAAACATTCCATACTGTATTCTACAACATAGAGAAGAAACATTCCATACTGTATTCTACAACGTAGAGAAGATACATTCCATACTGTATTCTAGAACATAGAGAAGAAACATTCCATACTGTAGATTCTAGAGCAAAGATAATATAGGCCTCTAACAGTATTTGCTTTGGTTCAATCGTTCACTTGTCTTCCAATGAGCTAGTGACTATAGTTAGGTTTTTATTACCACAGTATTCCCCTCTGCATGTTGATGGACCCTATTTACATGATGTGTTTGTGTTGATGATGTTGTTTTGAGAAACAGTAATGGATGATGGTAATGTCTCAGATTACCTCTCAGCATCCTCAAGCAGACAGACGTCTTGGCTCTTCATACAGACTCATAATTACATTCTAACATTTCTAATTCACTGTTAATGAACGGAGAATCATATTAGTAGTACCATCTCAACTCGCAGCATTGTATTAGTGCATCTTTGTTGAATCAGAGAGGGGTTTGTAAGACGCTACTATATGATAAGATATGATACTACTGTGTTAATATATAATAATTATATGCTAACCAGCAGTACATATTCAGACCAGCTGCTCCAGACTGACACAACATAGCCTGAGATACACAGCTCTGCTGGGCTGCAGGGAGTAACCACAGATAGTTCATTCATTTTTATATAGATTATTATTTCAGACTCTCAAACACAGACTTTTATGGCTGTGCCTGTTTTACCAGGTTTGTACCATGAGTAATGTTTAATGTTCTGGGTTTAATAATAAGTAGCATTACTGTTTATGATCTTTGTACTGAGGGAAACAGGGAGAAATATAGATTATCAGCTAAATCATTACACACTCTGGCTTTTTTTTACAGACATATGAACAGAAATACATATAATACTGTGATTATACAGTGGAATTATACAATTATACAAATGATATTCACCAAGGGGGAATAAAGTGGAGATGTGTTATGAAAATGCACCACTGTAGACACCGAAGAAAAATTTAACTAACGTCCCTGTTATTATTCAAGCTTAATATGTTTCAGAACTGAGTCAAGATCAACTGAGTCAAGATCCAAGCATCAGGGTTTTTTCATGTCTAAAGTCATGATTAAATAGTCTTTGTTGCATCACACCAGAGTTTTGGGCAACCAATCACAGCACTCCAATGGATGGCAAATGACATTGAGTCTGACACTTCAGACAAACGCGAGTTTAAGTCTCATGAACGCCAACGAGGGCTAGGACACAAACGGAGAGTTTTCATCAAAAATACATGTTTAAATCTCATGAACGCCAACGAGGGCTAGGACACAAACTGAGAGTTTTCATCAAAAATACATGTTTAAATCTCATGAACGCCAACGAGGGCTAGGACACAAACTGAGAGTTTTCATCCAAAAATACATGTTTAAATCTCATGAACGCCAACAAGGGCTAGGACACAAACTGAGAGTTTTCATCAAAAATTCACGTTTAAATCTCATGAACGCCAACGAGGGCTAGGACGCAAACTGAGAGTTTTCATCCAAAAATACATGTTTAAATCTCATGAACGCCAACGAGGGCTAGGACACAAACTGAGAGTTTTCATCCAAAAATACATGTTTAAATCTCATGAACGCCAACAAGGGCTAGGACGCAAACTGAGAGTTTTCATCAAAAAATACATGTTTAAATCTCATGAACGCCAACAAGGGCTAGGACGCAAACTGAGAGTTTTCATCAAAAAATACATGTTTAAATCTCATGAACGCCAACAAGGGCTAGGACGCAAACTGAGAGTTTTCATCCAAAATACATGTTTAAATCTCATGAACGCCAACGAGGGCTAGGACACAAACTGAGAGTTTTCATCAAAAATACATGTTTAAATGGCTAAATCATTTAACAGTGCACAAGGAGGACTTGCTACGGTGTTTCCAGAAATGCAGAGCCTGCTGATGGAGTATTTTTCCAATCCAAAATGATACTTTTGTTAGTGTTTGCTATCGCAGCTGGTTAGTTAGCTCTCAGTCTCATTGACTACCAAACATTGCTGATGTTAGCGCGCCAGCCACCTAATACAGTATAACTTATTTTCTGTATGCTAGCTAGTTAGCTTAGTAATGTTAAGAATACAGCTCCCATCTGCGGTCGCCATCAGGATACGATTTGAGAGCACTAGTTAGCTCCAAAAGGGGTTTAGGCTTTGACTGCATGCTGACAGTTACTTCAGAGCCATACACTACAAACAGACTTTTACCAGGTTCCAATTAAGCAATTGTAATGACAGTCCACCATGACATACCTAAGAGTTTCCTGATTAGCAAGGGGTAGTCTGTGTTTAATTTCACTGTGAATGAGAAACACAGCTTGAGATCATAGTCAGGGGATTTAGCCTGTGTTTGAATTGGGCTTCCCTGGAAAATGCTGTCCAAGGTTGCAACAGTAACCAAGGGGGGTGGGGCTTAGCAAAGGGTGAATTCAGAGCATGACAATTAGTTCTGTTCTCTTTAGTCTCTTGTACTAAGAAACTATGTGTTCTAATAAAACCATTCTAAACAATAAGGCTGTGTCGCAAAGGGCAACCTATTCTCTGGCCTACAAAGTGCACAACATTTGAGCAGAGCTGTATGGGCCCTGGTCAAATTGGCCCTGGTCAGAAGTGGTATAGGGATTAGGGTGCCGTTTGGGACACAGTTAAGAGTTAAGTTCATGTAGAACTTCTGGTTTCATGTTTCAAGTTTTAATGTCATGTGCACAAGTACAGTGAAATGCCTTTCCTGCAAGCTCTAACCCCAACAATGCAGTAATCAACGTAATACAAAAAATAACATAAGGTAGGACAAAAACACACAAGAAATAAAAATAAGAAATTTGAACACAAGAAAGTAAGTAAGCATACACTATACTGGGTCAGTCAGTTCCAGCACCATACTTACATTGCGCTAGAGGTGACTAGGCATCAGGATGAGAAACAGGGTAGCAGGGTAGAGGCAGCGTGTATGATGTATTTGATGACTGCATCTGAGTATGTGTGTGTGTAGAGTCAGTTTAAATGTGTGTGTGTGTCTGTGTAGAGTCAGTTTAAATGTGTGTGTGTGTGTGTGTGTCTGTGTAGAGTCAGTTTAAATGTGTGTGTGTGTGTGTGTGTGTGTGTAGAGTCAGTTTAAACGTGTATGTTATGTGTAGAGTCAGTTTAAATGTGTGTGTGTCTGTGTAGAGTCAGTTTAAATGTGTGTGTGTGTAGAGTCAGTTTAAATGTGTGTGTGTGTGTCTGTGTAGAGTCAGTTTAAATGTGTGTGTGTGTGTAGAGTCAGTTTAAATGTGTATGTGTGTGTGTGTAGAGTCAGTTTAAATGTGTATGTCATGTGTAGAGTCAGTTTAAATGTGTGTGTGTGTAGAGTCAGTTTAAATGTGTATGTGTGTGTGTGTAGAGTCAGTTTAAACATGTATGATATGTGTAGAGTCAGTTTAAATGTGTGTGTGTGTGTGTGTGTAGAGTCAGTTTAAATGTGTGTGTGTGTGTGTAGAGTCAGTTTAAATGTGTATGTGTGTGTGTGTAGAGTCAGTTTAAATGTGTATGATATGTGTAGAGTCAGTTTAAACGTGTATGTTATGTGTAGAGTCAGTTTAAATGTGTGTGTGTCTGTGTAGAGTCAGTTTAAATGTGTGTGTGTCTGTGTAGAGTCAGTTTAAATGTGTGTGTGTGTGTAGAGTCAGTTTAAATGTGTATGTTATGTGTAGAGTCGGTTTAAACGTGTATGTTATGTGTAGAGTCAGTTTAAATGTGTATGTGTGTGTGTGTAGAGTCAGTTTAAACGTGTATGTTATGTGTAGAGTCAGTTTAAATGTGTGTGTGTGTGTGTATAGAGTCAGTTGAAATGTGTATGTGTGTGTGTGTAGAGTCAGTTTAAACGTGTATGTTATGTGTAGAGTCAGTTTAAATGTGTGTGTGTGTGTGTGTAGAGTCAGTTTAAATGTGTGTGTGTGTGTGTGTAGAGTCAGTTTAAACTTGTATGTTATGTGTAGAGTCAGTTTAAATGTGTGTGTGTGTGTGTAGAGTCAGTTTAAACGTGTATGTTATGTGTAGAGTCAGTTTAAATGTGTGTGTGTGTGTAGAGTCTGTTTAAAAGTGTATGTTATGTGTAGAGTCAGTTTAAATGTGTGTGTGTGTGTGTGTGTGTAGAGTCAGTTTAAACATGTATGCTATGTGTAGAGTCAGTTTAAATGTGTGTGTATGTGTGTGTAGAGTCAGTTTAAATGTGTGTGTGTGTGTGTGTGTGTGTGTAGAGTCAGTTTAAACGTGTATGTTATGTGTAGAGTCAGTTTAAATGTGTGTGTGTGTGTGTGTGTGTGTGTGTGTGTGTGTGTGTGTGTGTGTGTGTGTGTGTGTGTGTGTGTGTGTGTGTGTGTAGAGTCAGTTTAAATGTGTGTGTGTGTGTAGAGTCAGTTTAAATGTGTGTGTGTGTGTGTAGAGTCAGTTTAAACGTGTGTGTTATCTGTAGAGTCAGTTTAAACGTGTGTGTGTGTGTGTGTGTGTGTGTGTGTGTGTGTGTGTGTGTAGAGTCAGTTTAAATGTGTGTGTGTTATGTGTAGAGTCAGTTTAAACGTGTGTGTTATGTGTAGAGTCAGTTTAAATGTGTGTGTGTGTAGAGTCAGTTTAAACGTGTATGTGTGTGTGTAGAGTCAGTTTAAACGTGTGTGTTATGTGTAGAGTCAGTTTAAATGTGTGTGTGTGTGTGTGTGTGTGTGTGTGTGTGTGTGTGTGTGTGTGTGTGTGTGTGTGTGGTGTGTGTGTGTGTGTGTGTGTAGAGTCAGTTTAAATGTGTGTGTGTGTGTAGAGTCAGTTTAAATGTGTGTGTGTGTGTAGAGTCAGTTTAAATGTGTGGGTATGTGTGTGTGTGTGTGTGTGTAGAGTCAGTTTAAATGTGTGTGTGTTATGTGTAGAGTCAGTTTAAACGTGTGTGTTATGTGTAGAGTCAGTTTAAATGTGTGTGTGTGTGTAGAGTCAGTTTAAACGTGTATGTGTGTGTGTAGAGTCAGTTTAAACGTGTGTGTTATCTGTAGAGTCAGTTTAAACGTGTGTGTTATGTGTAGAGTCAGTTTAAACGTGTGTGTTATGTGTAGAGTCAGTTTAAATGTGTGTGTGTGTAGAGTCAGTTTAAATGTGTGTGTGTGTAGAGTCAGTTTAAATGTGTGTGTGTTATGTGTAGAGTCAGTTTAAACGTGTGTGTGTGTAGAGTCAGTTTAAATGTGTGTGTGTGTAGAGTCAGTTTAAACGTGTGTGTTATGTGTAGAGTCAGTTTAAACGTGTGTGTTATCTGTAGAGTCAGTTTAAACGTGTGTGTTATGTGTAGAGTCAGTTTAAATGTGTGTGTGTGTAGAGTCAGTTTAAACGTGTGTGTGTGTAGAGTCAGTTTAAATGTGTGTGTGTGTAGAGTCAGTTTAAACGTGTGTGTTATCTGTAGAGTCAGTTTAAACGTGTGTGTTATGTGTAGAGTCAGTTTAAACGTGTGTGTGTGTAGAGTCAGTTTAAACGTGTGTGTTATGTGTAGAGTCAGTTTAAACGTGTATGTGTGTGTGTAGAGTCAGTTTAAACGTGTGTGTTATGTGTAGCTGAGCAGATGAAGGAAGGATTTGTAGAGCTGGCAGTACAGACGATTTCCGATAACTCAAACTCGTTGTTTCCTAGTGTTGCTCTTGCTTAGTAAAATGACCTGTGTCGTGTAGTAGAACCTGACACAGCACAATCCCCACCCTGACAGTGCTGCATTCCCCTAACACAGGGTTCCTATTGGTTCCAGTCTGTCGGCCATGCCTTGTTTCCTGGAGTCTGCTTCAGTAGCAGAGCGAATGGGCTGATATATTCCAGGATCTAAGGAAGAATTTATATTTGTCCGGGTTGTTTTTTGAAAAACAAAATAGTATTTTTCAGAAGGTGTGTCAGATGTGAGCAGCCAACGTGACATAACACTAAGCTAGGGGTGTCACCCTCTGTTTAGAGGTCAGAAACTAGGGACATAAAACAACTCTCCTCTCCTCTCTCTCTCTCTCTCTCTCTCTCTCTTCTCTCTGTCCTCTTTCCTCTCTCTTTATCATCCTCCTCCTTTCTCATAGAGTGAACATGATGGAGGAGGGATAGAGAGTGAACATGATGGAGGAGGGAAATAGAGTGAACATGATGGAGGAGGGAAATAGAGTGAACATGATGGAGGAGGGAAATAGAGTGAACATGATGGAGGAGGGAAAAAGAGTGAACATGATGGAGGAGGGAAATAGAGTGAACATGATGGAGGAGGGAAATAGAGTGAACATGATGGAGGAGGGAAATAGAGTGAACATGATGGAGGAGGGAAATAGAGTGAACATGATGGAGGAGGGAAATAGAGTGAACATGATGGAGGAGGGAAATAGAGTGAACATGATGGAGGAGGGATAGCGAGTGAACATGATGGAGGAGGGAAATAGAGTGAACATGATGGAGGAGGGAAATAGAGTGGACATGATGGAGGAGGGAAATAGAGTGAACATGATGGAGGAGGGAAATAGAGTGAACATGATGGAGGAGGGAAATAGAGTGAACATGATGGAGGAGGGAAATAGAGTGAACATGATGGAGGAGGGAAATAGAGTGAACATGATGGAGGAGGGAAATAGAGTGAACATGATGGAGGAGGGAAATAGAGTGAACATGATGGAGGAGGGAAATAGAGTGAACATGATGGAGGAGGGAAATAGAGTGAACATGATGGAGGAGGGAAATAGAGTGAACATGATGGAGGAGGGAAATAGAGTGAACATGATGGAGGAGGGAAATAGAGTGAACATGATGGAGGAGGGAAATAGAGTGAACATGATGGAGTTGGGAAATAGAGTGAACATGATGGAGGAGGGAAATAGAGTGAACATGATGGAGGAGGGAAATAGAGTGAACATGATGGAGGAGGGAAATAGAGTGAACATGATGGAGGAGGGAAATAGAGTGAACATGATGGAGGAGGGAAATAGAGTGGACATGATGGAGGAGGGAAATAGAGTGAACATGATGGAGGAGGGAAATAGAGTGAACATGATGGAGGAGGGAAATAGAGTGAACATGATGGAGGAGGGAAATAGAGTGAACATGATGGAGGAGGGAAATAGAGTGAACATGATGGAGGAGGGAAATAGAGTAAACATGATGGAGGAGGGAAATAGAGTGAACATGATGGAGGAGGGAAATAGAGTGAACATGATGGAGGAGGGAAATAGAGTGAACCTGATGGAGGAGGGAAATAGAGTTCACATGATGGAGGAGGGAA
>NW_026601088.1:0-78710 GCF_029448725.1 Salvelinus fontinalis
AGAAAAGCAAACCAGTGTACAGGACTGAATAGTATTGTATTGATGGTGAAAAGACCTCAAAGTGACCATACACAAGTGGTCAGTATCACTGTACTAAGCCTCTTCTGAAGTTCTAAAAATGAGGTCACTTTTATCTCTCTCCCTTTTCTTCACACTAAAACTCCAGGGGCCAAAGTTCAACGCGTGTTCCTTCTCTCTCTGGTTCTAAAACTCCCGAAGGCTTTTAAGGAGGTCGACATGGCTGTCTTATTAATAATAGATTGTAATTGATTTAACCTGGGCCAGAAGTGGGCTAAAACGCTGACCCTGTCACTTCCAGGGAGGAGAGGTGCACACAGCGCACACACACCAACTGGCTCTCACAGTCCCACGTCAGAAATAGACCTTCATCAAATTTCGAAGTTGTTGTCAACGTCAAATTTAGAAGTGTTTAAGGTTCAGTGAACTCTGAATGTTCCAGGTGAGGGTTAAGTTTAGGCATTAAGTCAAAATGGCTAAGGTAAGGGTTAAACCAAAAATCTCAAAAACAACTATCTATCGCTCAATTTGAACTTGCTTTACGTCCATCCACCATCCCGGTCCACAACGCCCTAGTAAAACCTAACCCTACAGCGCTCACTGTTGCCCCCTAGTGGTCGGTTTCCACGTCATCTCCTGACGTCCTCAGACATGGATGGGCGACGAATATTGACTTGTGTCACGGGTGACCTGGCTGCACACACACACACACACACACACACACACACACACACACACACACACACACACACACACACACACACACACACACACACACACACACACACACACACACACACACACAGCATGGTCCAGCACACATCTTTAAGAGCTACTGATGTGGCGTGTGAATAAAATATTTACACCACTGCTATGAATGACCTCTAGCTGGAAACCCTACTTTATGATCTTCAATTGATTTCTGACAAAGAAATGAACTGGGGCGAGACAAAATGCACACTCTGCTGCCTGCTGTCCAGTTAGACTATGTCCTGCTAGCCTACGCTGACAAGATGCACTCAAAGCTGCTGTCCAGGCTAGGCTGTGTCTCAAATGGCAAGCTATTCCCTAGATAGTGCACTACTTTTGACCAGAGCCCAGGTTAAAAGTAGTTCTGTATCTAGGGGGATGGGGTGCCATTTTGGATTCACTAGGTCCAGCCTTCATTACTGGCTCAAAATGCTTGAATACTGACCCCTGAAAGCTCTTCACTTTCATTGAAACGTGGTCAGCAACCTTAAATCAATTAATTTCCATCAAAACGAATCATGGACGGACTCTTTGTGAGTTCAAACTCTTGTAGGTCGCATACCGACGATGAGAGCTAATTTGATGATATTGGATAAACATGGGTACGTGGCGTAGAGCGAGGGTGGTGCGTATGATAGTATGATCAACTCATCTTTTTAAATAAGATAATAGAGCTTCCTTCCTGTATTAATCTGCATACAGGGTGAAACTAGAGTTTTCTGATGTAGTCTACTCACCATCATGATAATGTCATTCAAGAGGTCATTTCAACGCTGCATGGAAATCCTGCCCCTTTTTCTATTAGCAGTAGTACTATTATGCGAAGAAGGATGCTCTGGCTAGAGTGCAATTTCACTTTAATCTATTTTTAGAGGATGCATTAGATTTAAAACATGAAGATTAAGATCATATACAGTATTGTAGACATGATATTGCTGTTTTCATGTGATCTCAACGTAACTTCTAGCATATTTGTAAATCAATAAATATGATGTTTTGGTACTCCTAAACTTAGTGTCGAGCACCATTCCAATTGGCATCATTTTAATGAGTAATTATGTAGATTTATGCATAACATTAGCATGATGAATTGGGTGGTAAATGAAGTGGCTACCCTCAAATTATTAAGCTGATGAATAATTACGAGGAATGTTTTGCTCTTGATGAGACTTGTATCCCTGATAAACAAACGCTCTAATTACAGGAAAACATCTGGGGGTTTTAGTAACCTTCGTTAATCTAATGGAATCGTACGATTTATCTCTCTCCTGAGTGTTTTCCGGCATTTAAGACCATGAACCCAATGACAGTGCATACACGGTTGAGTCAACACACTTTTTTGCTTCATCTCATTTCTATAGGGATATGTCTTAAACAAATGCTTTCAGTCTGTATCTTATCTAGCTAATCCTTCACTTCCAGAGTGTTAATTACAATTTAATAAATCCAGATTACAAGTGAATTGACATGTAATAAATATATGAATAAAGTAGCTGTCACATTCCATAACACTGTACAGTCTATGAAATATTGCACCACATCCCTGTGTAACCAATCAACATCCTGAGATCGTTCAGCCATACAGCGCTCCATACTCCTTTCAGAGACAATAACACATGTCATATATGTTCCCCCTTTTATCCTTCTGCTCATCCACTATGGGATTCTCATGCATACTTAGATCCAGCTCTATCAATCCATCTTCCCTAGTGCTGTGTGTGTGTGTGTGTGTGTGTGTGTGTGTGTGTGTGTGTGTGTGTGTGTGTGTGTGTGTGTGTGTGTGTGTGTGTGTGTGTGTGTGTGTGTGTGTGTGTGTGTGTGTGTGTGTGTGTGTGTGTGTGTGTGTGTGTGGGTGTGTGTGTGTGTGTGTGGGTGTGTGTGGGTGTGTGTGGGTGTGTGTGGGGGTGTGTGGGGGTGTGTGGGGGTGTGTGTGGGTGTGTGTGGGTGTGTGTGTGTGGGTGTGTGGGTGTGTGGGTGTGTGTGTGTGTGAGAGAGAGAGACTCGGGACTAGTGGTCTGTGGTTAACCTCTGAGACTGAGGAGACAGACAGCAGGCTGATGAAAACCTCCAGAGCAGACAGACAGACCAGAGAGAGGGATGACTGTGGATTAAACTGAGAGATAGTGAGTGTGACTGATGGGACGGGAGGACCAGGTGTGTGTGAGGGGTGGGGATGGGTGCAGAAGGGGTGGTGGAGGTGATGTGTCTGTCTGTGTGTTTGCTTTGACAGAGCATTTGTTTGTGTGTGTGCGTGCGTGTGTGCGTGCGTGCGTGTGTAAAGATACGTGTGTGCGTACAGGCATGTGAGTGTGTATGTGCACATGGATGTGTGTGTGTCCTGCTCTGTGTCTGACCTGGTGGCTGAGAGGGGGGAAACTCCGGCTGATTAATGTGCCTGTCGGCTCTCCCACGGTGGCACGCCTCCAAACAAAATTTGTCCACCAAGCGCTCCCAGGGTCAGGTGCAGGCAATGGAGACATTATGGAGGGCCTGAACACCAATAGATAGGTTAGAGAGGGTCTGAGCACTGCAATATAGGTTAGAGAGGGCCTGAGCACCACTATATAGGTTAGAGAGGGTCTGAGCACCACTAGATAGGTTAGAGAGGGTCTGAGCACCACTAGATAGGTTAGAGAGGGTCTGAGCACTGCTAGATAGGTTAGAGAGGGCCTGAGCACCACTATATAGGTTAGAGAGGGTCTGAGCACCACTAGATAGGTTAGAGAGGGCCTGAGCACCACTAGATAGGTTAGAGAGGGTCTGAGCACTGCTAGATGCCAGCAGCATACCACCCTGCATACCACTGCTGGTTTGCTTCTGAAGCTAAGCAGGGTTGGTCCTGGTCAGTCCCTGGATGGGAGACCAGATGCTGCTGGAAGTGGTGTTGGAGGGCCAGTAGGAGGCACTCTTTCCTCTGGTCTAAAAAATATCCCAATGCCCCAGGGCAGTGATTGGGGACACTGTCCTGTATAGGGTGCCGTCTTTCGGATGGGACGTTAAACGGGTGTCCTGACTCTCTGAGGTCATTAAAGATCCCATGGCACTTATCGTAAGAGTAGGGGTGTTAACCCCGGTGTCCTGGCTAATTCCCAATCTGGCCCTCAAACCATCATGGTCACCTAATAATCCCCAGTTTACAATTGGCTCATTCATCCCCCTCCTCTCCCCTGTAACTATTCCCCAGGTCGTTGCTGCAAATGAGAACGTGTTCTCAGTCAACTTACCTGGTAAAATAACGGAAAAAAATAAAAAATAAAAAATAAAAAATAAAAGATAGGTTAGAGAGGGTCTGAGCACTGCTAGATAGGTTATGGAGGGTCTGAGCACCACTATATAGGTTAGAGAGGGCCTGAGCACCACTAGCTAGGTTAGAGAGGGTCTGAGCACCACTACATAGGTTAGAGAGGGTCTGAGCACCACTAGATAGGTAAGAGAGGGTCTGAGCACCACTACATAGGTTAGAGAGGGCCTGAGCACCACTAGCTAGGTTAGAGAGGGTCTGAGCACCACTAGATAGGTTAGAGAGGGTCTGAGCACCACTATATAGGTTAGAGAGGGTCTGAGCACCACTACATAGGTTAGAGAGAGTCTGAGCACCACTAGATAGGTTAGAGAGGGTCTGAGCACCACTACATAGGTTAGAGAGGGCCTGAGCACCACTAGCTAGGTTAGAGAGGGTCTGAGCACCACTAGATAGGTTAGAGAGGGTCTGAGCACCACACCATAGGTTAGAGAGGGTCTGAGCACCACTAGATATGTTAGAGAGGGTCTGAGCACTGCTAGATAGGCTAGAGAGGGCCTGAGCACCACTATATAGGTTAGAGAGGGCCTGAGCACCACTAGCTAGGTTAGAGAGGGTCTGAGCACTGCTAGATAGGTTAGAGAGGGTCTGAGCACCACTATATAGGTTAGAGAGGGTCTGAGCACCACTAGATATGTTAGAGAGGGTCTGAGCACCACTAGATAGGTTAGAGAGGGCCTGGGCACTGCTAGATAGGTTAGAGAGGGTCTGAGCACCACTAGATAGGTTACAGAGGGTCTGAGCACCACTAGATAGGTTAGAGAGGGCCTGAGCACAACTAGATAGGTTAGAGAGGGTCTGAGCACCACTACATAGGTTAGAGAGGGTCTGAGCACCACTAGATAGGTAAGAGAGGGTCTGAGCACCACTACATAGGTTAAAGAGGGCCTGAGCACCACTAGCTAGGTTAGAGAGGGTCTGAGCACCACTAGATAGGTTAGAGAGGGTCTGAGCACCACTATATAGGTTAGAGAGGGTTTGAGCACCACTACATAGGTTAGAGAGGGTCTGAGCACCACTAGATAGGTTAGAGAGGGTCTGAGCACCACTACATAGGTTAGAGAAGGCCTGAGCACCACTAGCTAGGTTAGAGAGGGTCTGAGCACCACTAGATAGGTTAGAGAGGGTCTGAGCACCACTACATAGGTTAGAGAGGGTCTGAGCACCACTAGATAGGTTAGAGAGGGTCTGAGCACTGCTAGATAGGTTAGAGAGGGCCTGAGCACCACTATATAGGTTAGAGAGGGCCTGAGCACCACTAGCTAGGTTAGAGAGGGCCTGAGCACTGCTAGATAGGTTAGAGAGGGTCTGAGCACCACTATATAGGTTACAGAGGGTCTGAGCACCACTATATAGGTTAGAGAGGGTCTGAGCACCACTAGATAGGTTAGAGAGGGCCTGGGCACTGCTAGATAGGTTAGAGAGGGTCTGAGCACCACTAGATAGGTTAGAGAGGGTCTGAGCACCACTAGATAGGTTAGAGAGGGCCTGAGCACAACTAGATAGGTTAGAGAGGGTCAGAGCACCACTAGATAGGTTAGAGAGGGTCTGAGCACTGCTAGATAGGTTATAGAGGGTCTGAGCACCACTATATAGGTTAGAGAGGGCCTGAGCACCACTAGCTAGGTTAGAGAGGGTCTGAGCACCACTACATAGGTTAGAGAGGGTCTGAGCACCACTAGATAGGTAAGAGAGGGTCTGAGCACCACTACATAGGTTAGAGAGGGCCTGAGCACCACTAGCTAGGTTAGAGAGGGTCTGAGCACCACTAGATAGGTTAGAGAGGGTCTGAGCACCACTATATAGGTTAGAGAGGGTCTGAGCACCACTACATAGGTAAGAGAGGGTCTGAGCACCACTACATAGGTTAGAGAGGGCCTGAGCACCACTACATAGGTTAGAGAGGGTCTGAGCACCACTAGATAGGTTAGAGAGGGTCTGAGCACCACTGCATAGGTTAGAGAGGGCCTGAGCACCACTAGCTAGGTTAGAGAGGGTCTGAGCACCACTAGATAGGTTAGAGAGGGTCTGAGCACCACTACATAGGTTAGAGAGGGTCTGAGCACCACTAGATAGGTTAGAGAGGGTCTGAGCACTGCTAGATAGGTTAGAGAGGGCCTGAGCACCACTATATAGGTTTTAGAGGGCCTGAGCACCACTAGCTAGGTTAGAGAGGGTCTGAGCAGCAGGCTCTAGTGGTGCTCAGACCCTCTCTAACCTATATAGTGGTGCTCAGGCCCTCTCTAACCTATCTTGCAGTGCTCAGACCCTCTCTAACCTATCTATTGGTGTTCAGGCCCTCCATAATGTCTCCATTGCCTGCACCTGACCCTGGGAGCGCTTGGTGGACAAATTTTGTTTGGAGGCGTGGCGAAAACTGGAAGACTGGCCAATAGTTTCCACCCCCAGACCTTCAGGCTACTGAATAGCTACCACTAGTCAGCTACCTACTACCCCCTCCCTCCTGCTGCTCCCCTATGCCCCCCCCCCCCACCCACCCCATCATCCTCCACCCCTCAACAGTCTTTAGTCAGCCTGCTGCTCCCCCTATATTCATCCTCCACCCCCTCAACAGTCTTTAGTCAGCCTGCTGCTCTCCCTATGTTCATCCTCCACCCCCTCAACAGTCTTTAGTCAGTCTCTGCTCCCCCTATGTTCATCCTCCACCCCTCAACAGTCTTTAGTCAGCCTGCTGCTCCCCCTATGTTCATCCTCCACCCCTCAACAGTCTTTAGTCAGTCTGCTGCTCCCCCTATGTTCATCCTCCACCCCTCAACAGTCTTTAGTCAGTCTGCTGCTCCCCCTATGTTCATCCTCCACCACTCAACAGTCTTTAGTCAGCCTGCTGCTCCCCCTATGTTCATTCTCCACCCCCTCAACAGTCTTTAGTCAGCCTGCTGCTCCCCCTATGTTCATCCTCTACCCCTCAACAGTCTTTAGTCAGCCTGCTTCTCCCCCTATGTTCATCCTCCACCCCTCAACAGTCTTTAGTCAGTCTGCTGCTCCCCCTATGTTCATCCTCCACCCCTCAACAGTCTTTAGTCAGCCTGCTGCTCCCCCTATGTTCATCCTCCACCCCCTCAACAGTCTTTAGTCAGTCTGCTGCTCCCCCTATGTTCATCCTCCACCCCCCAACAGTCTTTAGTCAGCCTGCTGCTCCCCCTATGTTCATCCTCTACCCCCTCAACAGTCTTTAATCAGCCTGCTGCTCCCCCTATGTTCACCCCCTGAACAGTCTTTAATCAGCCTGCTGCTCCCCCTATGTTAACCCCCTGAACAGACTTTAGTCAGCCTGCTGCTCCCCCTATGTTCATCCTCCACCCCTCAACAGTCTTTAGTCAGCCTGCAGCTCCCCCTATGTTCATCCTCCACCCCTCAACAGTCTTTAGTCAGCCTGCTACTCCCGCTATGTTCATCCTCCACCCCTCAACAGTCTTTAGTCAGCCTGCTGCTCCCCCTATGTTCATCCTCCACCCCTCAACAGTCTTTAGTCAGTCTGCTGCTCCCCCTATGTTCATCCTCTACCACCTCAACAGTCTTTAGTCAGCCTGCTGCTCCCCCTATGTTCATCCTCTACCCCCTCAACAGTCTTTAGTCAGCCTGCTGCTCCCCCTATGTTCATCCTCCACCCCTCAACAGTCTTTATTCAGTCTGCTGCTCCCCCTATGTTCATCCTCTACCCCCTCAACAGTCTTTATTCAGTCTGCTGCTCCCCCTATGTTCATCCTCTACCCCCTCAACAGTCTTTATTCAGTCTGCTGCTCCCCCTATGTTCATCCTCTACCCCCTCAACAGTCTTTAGTCAGTCTGCTGCTCCCCCTATGTTCATCCTCTACCCCCTCAACAGTCTTTAGTCAGCCTGCTGCTCCCCCTATGTTCATCCTCTACCCCCTCAACAGTCTTTAGTCAGCCTGCTGCTCCCCCTATGTTCATCCTCCACCCCTCAACAGTCTTTAGTCAGCCTGCTGCTCCCCCTATGTTCATCCTCTACCCCCTCAACAGTCTTTATTCAGTCTGCTGCTCCCCCTATGTTCATCCTCTACCCCCTCAAGAGTCTTTATTCTGCCTCAATGGACATGTATTTATTCATCACTGCTACAGTTGTTGTTATGTTTATAGTGGTATGTCTATTTCTATTGCTGTTGTTTTTTCTTACCATTTCCAAGGTGTTATTTCACTTAGTCATGTTGGAGCTGGGAGCCTAAGGTTTTCACTGTACCCTGCAATCACACCTGCAACCCTGTACATGTGACTATTAAACACTTTGAATATCAATATCAAAATCAATACACACACATCACAACACCCTGCTACGATGCCAAGCCAAACCTGACCAATAGCAAGCACTAATTTCTATTGTTTTAGAGTCAGTATACAGCATTCAGTCACCATGCTCTCTACCTCACAACCCATCCACCCTAACGACAGCCTGGTTGGGCAGAGTACATAATTACAGCTGAGGAACATTTGGCCCTTTCGCAAATTGTATGAAATGCATAGTGGCTAATTGGGCAGCGGTGGCATTTATGGAGGTTCGCCAGGTCATCTTTTATGCTGCGGCCATTATCACTAAAGTGATAAGAATGAGAGTGGCCCACTCCATGCACTCTGCTTCCCCCAACGAGGGCCTGTGATTGGGTCAAACGGGGTTGACATCTCACGGCATGCACGGATCAGGAACTAGGTCTTTTGTTGGCGAGAGGCTTTTTGTTGGAGGATGTTAAATTCTCCATGTACAGAGTATTTTTGATCTCTCGAGTATATTTTGTTACAATTATGTGATTTAATGAGAATGGGCTCTACAGATAACAAATGATGAATAGGGTCCTGAGTTTTTTTTTTCCATGTCAGGTTACAACTTGGTCATGGAAAACTCAGGGCCCTATTCATAATGGCTATCTTTCATCTTTAGATTCAAGTAACTAGGGTACAGAGATTTTCCTAGTCAAGTCATATGGTATTGGAGAAACTCAGTGCCCTAATTATGAGCTGGGTATTCTAGGGAAAACGGTAGGAAACATTCGTACAATTGTAACTTATCACCATTTTATATGAATCATATTATTTACAATCCTAACAGTTCTAAATCTCCCCCCTCTCCAACTGTAAGGTTCTCCCAGTCCACAGACACCTCCTAGTTCACCGTGGTGGAGGAATGTACTAAATCCTCCCAGAGCAGGGGAGTCAGCAGACATCGCTCCCCGTGCTCCCATCACATAGACGGATAAATCTATTCTGAGGACCAGCACCCCTCTGCATACCCCAACACACACATACCCCTACACACACACACACACACACACACACACACACACACACACACACACACACACACACACACACACACACACACACACACACACACACACACACACACACACACACACACACACACACACACACACACACACACACAAACACACACACTCCTCCATCTAGTAAAGGTAGCTCCATCTGGTTCCTATTAATTCACAAGCAGACGACTTATCACCCTGACCCTCGATGACCCCTGTGTGACTCCTCTCTCTCTCTCTCTCTCTCTCTCTCTCTCTCTCTCTCTCTCTCTCTCTCTCTCTCTCTCTCTCTCTCTCTCTCTCTCTCTCTCTCTCTGTGTGTGTGTGTGTGCACACGTGGGATCACCAGGGATCGCCACTCCCTCAGAACTGGACCCAATGTATCACTTCATCTCTCTATTGTTTCGATAAAAAAGAGAGGCCTTTGGTGAGGCATAGTGAAGAGCATGTTGATGTCTCATTATGCTCTGTGAATGATAAACAATACATACACAATGACATATAAAGTTATGTCATACTTCCAGGTCTATGCCCAAACAGTTGGAGCTTCTAATTTAAAAAATGAATCTCTCCAGAAATAAATCTCTCACTGTTGCCGCCTGTTATAGACCCCCCTCAGCTCCCAGCTGTGCCCTGGACACAATTTGTGAATTGATTGCCCCCCATCTATCTTCAGAGTTCGTTCTGTTAGGTGACCTAAACTGGGATATGCTTAACACCCCAGCAGTCCTACAATCTGAGCTAGATGCCCTCAATCTCACAAAAGTGTTCAATGAAACCACCAGGTACAACCCTAAATTCGTAAACATGGGCACCCTCATAGATATTATCCTGACCAACTTGCCCTCCAAATACACCTCTGCTGTTTTAAATCAGGATCTCAGCGATCACTGCCTCATTGCCTGCATCCGCTATGGGTCTGCGGTCAAAGGACCACCCCTCATCACTGTCAAACGCTCCCTAAAACACTTCTGCGAGCAGGCCTTTCTAATCGACCTGGCCCAGGTATCCTGGAAGGATATTGACCTCATCCCGTCAGTCGAGGATGCCTGGTCGTTCTTTAAAAGTAATTTCCTCACCATATTAAATAAGCATGCCCCTTTCAAAAAATGTAGAACTAAGAACAGATATAGCCCTTGGTTCACTCCAGACCTGACTGCCCTTGACCAGCACAAAAACATCCTGTGGCGGACTGCAATAGCATTGAATAGTCCATGCGATATTTAACTGTTCTGGGAAGTCAGGAACCAATACACACAGTCAGTCAGGAAAGCAAAGGCTAGCTTTTTCAAACAGACATTTGCATCCTGTAGCTCTAACTCCAAAAAGTTTTGGGACACTGCAAAGTCCATGGAGAACAAGAGCACCTCCTCCCAGCTGCCCACTGCACTGAGGCTAGACGACACAGTCACCACCGATAAATCCATGATAATCGATAATTTCAATAAGCATTTCTCTATGGCTGGCCATGCTTTCCTCCTGGCTACCCCAACCCCGGCCAACAGCTCCGCAACCCTCGCAGTTACTTGCCCGAGCTTCCCCAGCTTCTCCTTCACCCAAATCCAGATCACAGATGTTCTGAAAGAGCTGCAAAACCTGGACCCGTACAAATCAGCTGGGCTAGACAATCTGGACCCTCTCTTTCTAAAATTATCCGCCGCCATTGTTGCAACCCCTATTACCAGTCTGTTCAACCTCTCTTTCGTTTCGTCCGAGAACCCTAAAGATTGGAAAGCTGCCGCGATCATCCCCCTCTTCAAAGGGGGTGACACTCTAGACCCAAACTGTTACAGACCCATATCCATCCTGCCCTGCCTTTCTAAAGTCTTTGAAAGCCAAGTTAATAAACAGATCACTGACCATTTTGAATCCCACCGTACCTTCTCAGCTGTGCAATCCGGTTTCCGAGCTGGTCACGGGTGCACCTCAGCCACGCTCAAGGTACTAAATGATATCATAACGGCCAGCGATAAAAGACAGTACTGTGGAGCCGTCTTCATCGGCCAAGGCTTTTGACTCTGTCAATCACCTTATTCTTATTGGCAGACTCAATAGCCTTGGTTTCTCAAATGACTGCCTCGCCTGGTTCACCAACTACTTCGCAGACAGAGTTAAGTGTGTAAAATCAGAGGGCCTGTTGTCCGGACCTCTGGCAGTCTCTATGGGGGTACCACGGGGTTAAATTCCCGGGCCGACTCTTTTCTCTGTATAAATCAACGATGTCGCTCTTGCTGCTGGTGATTCCCTGATCCACCTCTACGCAGACAACACCATTCTGTATGCATCTGGCCCTTCTTCTTTGGACACTGTGTTAACTAACCTCGCAATCACTCTCTGGCAAAGCAGTTCTGCCTCTGCCTCTGTGTGTCGGGGTGGGCCACACCCCAATGGGGGAGATGGTAAGACTAATATCTGACACCTGGTTTTGTCCAAATCTGATTAAAATTTGCAAAACACACGTGTATAAATTAATGCAATACAACATTGGTAAGGGTATCCCCCTGAAACCAGGGAAATATCCAGCGCAGGCCGGCCCGTTCACCCATTTAGCTATGGATTTCATAGACAATGCTGAATGAAAGGTAAGAAAGAGATACTGTCTGGTAATAACTGACCGCTTTACCAGGTGGGGTGAAGCATTTCCAACTATGCACTGTGATGCTAAAACAATAGCAAAAGTTTTGGTAAGAGAAATTATTTCTAGATTTGGTATAAAGGAAGTTCTCTCCACAGACAATGGCACCCATTTCATAGGAGATGTGGTTGCACAGGTGGCTGCCCAATTGGGGATAGATCAGAAGTTTGTTTGTACCTACCATCCACAAAGTAAAGGGGTTTACTGAGAGGGCTAATCAAACCATAAAAGGGGGGGCTAGCCAAAGCATGCCACTACACAGAGAAGTCATGGGTAGAGTATCTCCCCTTAGTCTTGATGAAAATGCGCAATAGTATAAACTGCGGAACAGGGCTTAGCCCACATGAGCTGTTAGCTGGCCGTCCAATGAACGTTCCTTTACACAGACCAATGACTCCAAAACAGACTGACCTGACTGTACTGGATGATGATTTCAGTAAATATATTAAGAAACTAACCCATGATGATAGACCTTTGTATTCCCAATACAGGAAGGCCCAGGAAGTTCCAGAACAGGGCGACCCAGACAGCCTGCCTGTTGACGTTGGAGAATGGATCAAGCTGAAGGTCCACAAACAAAATTGGACCACCCTAGATGGATGGGTCCGTACCAGGTCATCGCAGCGACACCCACAGCAGTGAAGGTTCAGGAGCGCCAGGGGTGGCACCACCTATCACACTGCCAAAAGACGTCACAACCATCATAACAGATAAGAGTGCACACCCAGACACAGATGTTGTTACACATGACCACTATGGTCACATTGTTAAAAACAAAACTTGGGATAAACCTTTAAGGTACATGTTTTTAGTACTTCTTATTCTGCACCAGCAGTCTCTGGCCGGAGGAATAGAGCTCCAGGGGAACCAATTGAAAACCAGTAATCAATGGGTAAACATGGTCCAAAATCTGAGTAGACGAGCCACGCCTAGTATGTATGTAGTTGTTTTGAAAAACCCTCAGAGTGAGAGTGAGTTGTTAGGATCAATTGTCGTAGGTGATTGGATTAACATCACCTACTCCATGCAGGCCCATATGAATGTGACTGTTGCTGGTTTTGCCATTCTTTCTACTGATGTTCAGAATCTTAAAGCTGTTACAGCCAGGTATAGCCTGGCATTAAACTACATCCTGGCTAAGGAGGGGGTATATTGCAGGGCCCTAAAAAAAAATCCCCCACTGAATGTGTTATGCTTCTCCCTGACTCCTCTGATAATATGACAGAGATTTTGAAAGAATTAACACAGTTGGCTGACACCTACACCCCCACAGAATGAGACTTCTGGTTCCCGTTGGGGTTGTAGAAAGATAAACTAGGACATTTTGGATTTAAGTTGTTTTCCAGTTTAGTCCCATTATTGGTGCTTGTTCTGCTGATTTGCATTTGTGCATTCTGTGAAGCTTGCAAATGTATACTTCATAAGGCTGTGCCAGGCATGTTCATGCTTCATGTTCCTCATCCCCCAGAAACGTATTTCTATCCTCAATCTCCTGAGGATCGCTTGTAATCTAATGCACCTTTTATGGACGATTCTTATAATTAATATGCTTGAATTGCTTTGCTTTTGTTGAGGCCTGGTGGCCTCAAAGGGGGGAATGAAGAGGGTTAAACCAAGGCCTTATACCTTTTAAAGGGTTATTACATCATGTTATGATAAACTGTAAGGTCTCCTGGTCAGGAGACCTCTGTGTGTGTGTTAACACCTGTTTTGAGTGTTGTGACCTTCAGACACTATCAGAAGGCGTTTACATTCAGACTCCTCCTGTCTGGATCCCACCGTGGTTATCTGGTTTTCTGAGAACACAAGGCTGCCACAGACCTGATGAAACCAGCCACCTGTCAGAAGATGCTTGCTCTCGTTCACCTTGTTATGACTCTATACTTGTGATGAAAGGTCAAGTTTTGGTCAAACCCATTTCTGAGCTTTTAATTGCTGATAAAATGGTTGCTGCTGTCAGGGGGAGGTTAGATATATTAAAATGTTGTTGCCAGGGAAACTCACGCAAGGAGGACTGGGAGAGGCTATATGAGTTACAGGATGTCTTAGACATTTTGCAGAACTTGGGGAGAACTATCATATACTGTTATACTGTACTCTGTACCAACTTCTGCTTACAATTGTATTACTAAAGGAGTATTTCAATACTTAAACAAAGAATCTGTGTTTCCTTTCCATTACTAATGTACAGTTGAAGTCGGAAGTTTACATACACTTAGGTTGGAGTCATTAAAACTAGTTTTTCAACCATTCAACAAATGTCTTGTTAAACAAACTATAGTTTTGGCAAGTCGGTTAGGACGTCTACTTTGTGCATGACACAAGTAATTTTTCCAACAATTGTTTACAGACAGATTATTTCACTTATAATTCACTGTATCACAATTCCAGTGGGTCATAAGTTTACATACACTAAGTTGACTGTGTCTTTAAACAGCTTGTAAAATTCCAGAAAATTATGTCATAGCTTTGGAATCTTCTGATAGGCTAATTGACATAATTTCAGTCAATTGGAGGTGTACCTGTGGATGTATTTCAAGGCCTACCTTCAAACTCAGTGCCTATTTGCTTGACATCATGGGAAATCAAAAAGAAATCAGCCAAGACCTCAGAAAAAAGATTGGAGACCTCCACAAGTCTGGTTCATCCTTGGGAGCAATTTCCAAATGCCTGAAGGTACCAAGTTCATCTGTACAAACAATAGTACGTACGCAAGTATAAACACCATGGGACGACGCAGCCGTCATACCGCTCAGGAAGGAGACGCGTTCTGTCTCCTAGAGATGAACGTACCTTGATGCAAAAAGTACAAATCAATCCCAGAACAACAGCTAAGGACCTTGTGAAGATGCTGGAAGAAACGGGTACAAAAGTATCTATATCCACAGTAAAACGAGTCCTATATCGGCATAACTTGAAAGGCCGCTCAGCAAGGAAGAAGCCACTGTTCCAAAACTGCCATAAAAAAGCCAGACTACGGTTTGTAACTGCACATGGGGACAAAGATCGTACTTTTTGGAGAAATGTCCTCTGGTCTGATGAAACAAAAATAGAACTGTTTGGCCATAATGACCATCGTTATGTTTAGAGGAAAAAGGGGGAGCCTTGCAAGCCGAAGAACACCATCCCAACCGTGAAGCACGGAGGTGGCAGCATCATGTTGTGGGTGTGCTTTGCTGCCGGAGGGACTGGCGCACTTCACAAAATAGATGGCATCATGAGGATGGGAAATTATGGGGATATATTGAAGCAACATCTCAAGACATCAGTCAGGAAGTTAAAGGTTGGTCGCAAATGGGTCTTCCAAATGGACAATGACCCCAAGCATACTTTCAAAGTTGTGGCAAAATGGCTTAAGGACAACAGAGTCAAGGTATTGGAGTGGCCATCACAAAGCCTTCACCTCAATCCTGTAAGAAATTTGTGGACAGAACTGAAAAAGCGTGTGCGAGCAAGGAGGCCTACAAACCTGACTCGGATACACCAGCTCTGTCAGGAGGATTGGGCCAAAATTCACACAGCTTATTGTGGGAAGCTTGTGGAAGGCTACCCGAAATGTTTGACCCAAGTTAAACAATTTAAAGGCAATAATACCAAACACTAATTGAGTGTATCTAAACTTCTGACCCACCAGGAATGTCATGAAAGAAAGAAAACCTGAAATTAATAATTCTTTCTACTATTATTATCTACACATTCTTAAAATAAAGTGGTAATCCTAACTGATCTAAGGCAGGGACATTTTACTCTGATTAAATGTCAGGAATTGTGAAAAAAGTTTAATCCTAGTAAAAGATTCCCTGAATGCCAGGGTACGACGAGCAACAGGATGACAGGTAAGCCTGGAGGAGTGAGCCCATTTCAGGACCTGAGGCCGGACCGAATCAGGAACGACCATTCGGTTAGCCGGTTCCCAACGTCATAGTTCCTCTCCGCAGGGTTGAGACGATGGGACATGAAGGCACAGGGATGAAGTTTTTGGTCCTGGACGGATCACTGGGAAAGGACGGCCCCTACTTCCACGTCAGAAGCGTCAACCTCAACCACAAACTGACGAGTCGGGTCCTGATGGATGAGGATGGGGGCAGTAGTGAATCGCTGCTTTAGATCCCCAAAAGCCTTGTCCACTGCTGGCGACCATGTGAACGGTACCTTGGGAGAAGTGAGTCCGGAGAGGGGAGCTGCCAGGTTACTGTAGCTCCGAACGAAACGGAGGTAGAAATTAGCAAGCCCCAGAAACCATTGTAGCTGCACCCTAGATATGGGCTTGGGCCAATCCACCACCGCTCTCACCTTTTCCGGATCCATCTGAACATTCCATTCAGTGATGATGTATCCCAGAAAGGAGATAGTGGAGCGGGGGAATTCACACTTCTCAGCTTTTACAAATAACACATTTTCCAGGAGGCACTGAAGGACCTGTCGAACATGGAGAACGTGTTCCTGGGCAGAACGAGAGAAAACAAGGATGTCGTCAAGGTAGACAAATGTGATTCAACATGTCCCGGAGCACATCATTGACCAGGACCTGGAAGACAATGGGCACGTTATTGCCAGGTATTCATACTCAGTGTCCACTGGCAGTTTTGAAAGCCGTCTTCCACGCATCTCCTTCGCGTATCCGCACCAGGTGGTAGGCATTCCGATGGTCCAGTTTAAAAAAGATGGTTACCCCCGGAGAGGTTCGAAAGCCAAGGAGAGGAGTGGTAGAGGGTAACAATTTTTGATCGTAATGTCATTGAGTCCCCGGTAATCAATACATGGACGCAGGGTCTTGTCCTTCTTCCCTACAAAGAAGAATCCTGCGCCATCAGGAGAAGCAGAAGGACGAACGCTCCCAATGTCCAGAGAGTCCTCAATGTACTCCTCCATGGCATTGGTCTCGGGACAAGACAGGGAATATAGCCGTCCTCAAGGCGGTGTGGTGCACGGGAGGAGGTCAATAGCACAATCGTAAGGACGATGTGGAGGAAGGGAGGCAGCACGAGCCTTGCTGAAAATCTCCAGGAGATCATGGTACTCTGCAGGAACGGCCGTACTCAATCCTGGAGGCAGACGTTCCGAAGAAGAGGCAATGTGAATGGCAGAACGGGAACCAACCCAGGATTGAGCCCGTGGTCCAGTTAATATCGGAGTTGTGCTTCTGGAGCCAAGAAAATCCCAAACCAATAGGGATGTGGGGAAACTCAATGAGGTAAAGCTGTATTGACTCACTGTGGTTTCCAGATACCTGCATATTAATGGCAACTGTGCTGTGCGTGACTCTTCCAATGGAGCGTCCTTCCAGTGCCCTGGCATCCATGGGAACGGAGAAGAGTTGAGTAGGGATACTTAGTTCCGATACCAGGGTAGCGTCCATGAAACTCTCATCTGCCCCAGAGTCAATGAGCACCTCTAGAGACTTAGACTGGTCTCCCACAGAAAGATCACATAAAAAGGAGTTTGGGTAATGGGAATTAGAGAGTTCCCAGTCAGGCACACCAGTGTACTTGTACCTACTAAGGATTCAGGTCTCTTGACTGGGCAGGTGGCTATGTAATGCCCTACAGCACCACAATACAGACAACTACTGGAGCTTAGCCTGCGTGAACGTTCCCTAGGCGATAATCTAGCTCTTCCCAGTTGCATAGGTCCCGGTGTATCCGACTCACCCGTCGTCGATGATTCTCGTGGGAGCTCGGGTGGCCTCAGATCCTCTCTGAAAAACAGCCTTCGGGGACTTCCGGATTCCTTCGGTGGTGAGCGAGTCGTAGCGGATGGATGAGTGTGACCTAAGCCAGACCTCCTCTCACTCCTGCGTTCCCATAGACGTCCATCAATCCTAATAGTGAGGGCAATCAGGGAGTCGAGGTTCACCGGTAACTCCCGAGCAGCTAGCTCATCTTTTATCACCTCTGATCATCCGTAAAGGAAGGTATCGAATAGGGACTCCGGATTCCAGGCACTCTCAGCGGCCAACATGCGAAAGTCTACAGCGTAGTCTGCCACACTACGGGAGTCTTGACGTAGTTCAAGTAGTTTTCGGGCCGCCTCTCTCCCGGATACCGGAGAATCGAAAACCTTCCTCACCTCTGCCGTGAAGTCTCCCAGAGTGCAACAAATAGCGGATTGTTGCTCCCAAACTTCCGTAGCCCAGTAGAGCACCCTTCCCGACATTAGCGTAATAATATACGCTATCTTCGACCGATCCGAAGGGAACAAAGATGGCTGCAGCTCAAAAATAAGGGAGCACTGAGAAAGAAAACCCTGGCAGGTTCCAGGATCCCCAGAATATCGCTCCGGAGGAGGTAAGCGGGGTTCTCAGGGAGCCGGGTTAGGCTGTACAAACTCACCACTCACAGGGAAAAAGTTTCTAAGTGGTTGGGGGTTCTCAGAGGTGGTAGGCTGCCTATGAGCTAACTCCCTGATTTGCTCCATAATAGCCTTAAATCTGATATGTATTGTTATCCAAGGGGCAGGCAAGAGAATGGTCGTGGACAGGCAAAAGATCATAAGAAGGTCAGAGTGGCAGGCAGGCTCGAGGTCAGGGCAAGCAGTATGGTCAGGCAGGATCTTATGTTGGTTTGACCATAAGCTCCACTCTATCGCAGTACTAGTCTGGTATTTCTCTATGGCTAGTGGAGAGGCAGACAGCCCCAGCTCACCTCCTCCAGGTCAATAAGAAAATGACAAGCAGAGTTTGAGGATTACGAGGGGATAGCGGAGGGGTCAGTAGCTGTGTTCTGGTTCTGATTAGCTCTCCTACCTGATTAAATGACCATTCTGGAGAAAAAAAGGACAAATAAAATTGGATGAACGGAAGGAGGGAGGGAGGGGGAAAGAAGAGAGAGAGGCCATTTGTTTTCTCAGCTGGGTCTGGTTCTAGTGGACCTGGATCTAAAACAGCCCTCTGGCCTGGGTTCACACATACACACACACAAGCACACACAGCTTTGCGAAAATAGTTTTCGTCGAGGGGGTAGGCCAAAAGAGTCAAAAGATTGGGTCTGCTCACTCAACCCCTCTCCCCCTCTCTCTCACTCCTCTACTCCTCACTCCCCCTCTCCTCCTCTCTCCCCTTCTCCTCCTCTCTCCTCTCTCCTCTTTCTTATTCTCTCTCTCACCCACCTTCTCTCTCTTTCGTTTCCTCTCACCCTCTCTCCCTCCCTCTCCTTCTCCTGCAGCCAGAAGGCCCCAGGGCTGGCCTTCTCCTCTCAGTCCTGTCTGGCCCTGTCAAGGTAACCTGATCGCGGCGGCTTCTGACACAATCCAGACCGCCCGTAGCCCCTGCCCAACACTTTCACCGCCAGAGCCAGACAGTTAAACAACCAGATTACTACCACATGTTCCAAGCCCAGCCACAACCCTCCACCCTCTGCCCCCAGCCTCTGGCCCAGGCCAAAGACCCCCAGAGCAGAACAGAGCATGCAGAGCAGAGCGGTGCCGGGGCAGGGTTACAGACCAGAGCGGTGCCGGGGCAGGGTTACAGAGCAGAGTGGTGCCCAGGACAGGGTTACAGAGCAGAGCGGTGCCGGGACAGGGTTACAGAGCAGAGTGGTACACGTGACAGTGTTACAGAGCAGAGCGGGACAGGGTTACAGAGCAGAGTGGTGCCAGGACAGGGTTACAGAGCAGAGTGGTGCCCAGGACAGGGTTACAGAGCAGAGCGGTGCCGGGACAGGGTTACAGACCAGAGTGGTGCCGGGACAGGGTTACAGAGCAGAGCGGTGCCCAGGACAGGGTTACAGAGCAGAGTGGTGCCCAGGACAGGGTTACAGAGCAGAGCGGTGCCGGGACAGTGTTACAGAGCAGAGCGGGACAGGGTTACAGAGCAGAGTGGTGCCGGGGAAGGGTTACAGAGCAGAGTGGTGCCGGGGAAGGGTTACAGAGCAGAAGAACGATGCTGGGACAGGGTTACAGAGCAGAGTGGTGGCTGGGACAGGGTTACAGAGCAGAGTGGTGGCTGGGACAGGGTTACAGAGCAGAGTGGTGCCGGGGAAGGGTTACAGAGCAGAAGAACGATGCTGGGACAGGGTTACAGAGCAGAGTGGTGGCTGGGACAGGGTTACAGAGCAGAAGAACGGTGCCAGGACAGGGTTACAGAGCCGAGTGGTGGCTGGGACAGGGTTACAGAGCAGAAGAACGGTGCCAGGACAGGGTTACAGAGCAGAAGAACGGTGCCAGGACAGGGTTACAGAGCAGAGTGGTGGCTGGGACAGGGTTACAGAGCAGAAGAACGGTGCCAGGACAGGGTTACAGAGCCGAGTGGTGGCGGGGAAGACTTTGCACTCTGTTTTCCACTTTATTTCTCTCCCTCTCTGTCTTTCTCTCTTTCCTTCTCTCTCTCCGCTGGCAGAGAAGAAAGGGAGCAGGCAGGGTTACAGAGCGAAATGACCCAGACCTCTCTCTCTCTCTTCTCTCTCTTCTTCTCTCTCTCCTCTGCTGGAAGAGTGGGAGGGAGTGGGTTACAACACCTTGGCTCATCTGAGTGGGAAAAGGCCAAGGTTAGAGAGATACAGACATATATGGAGCTACATGACCCAGACCGCTCTCTCTCCCTCTGTTTCCCTCTTTCTCTCTCAGCTGGGAGAGGAGGGAGCAGGGAAAGGAGGAAGGGAAGGAAGGGGGAGGAAGAGGGAGGTTAGGGCAGCGTAGATCAACAACTGCCATCTAGTGTTTACCTTGGTCACGTTTCGTGCAAAAAGTCTGTATTATTGCCAGCACCTGTAATCACTTACCCCATGGTTGATGCTTTATTCTAAGTGTGTTCATTTAGATTTCATGCTGTCTTGGTCATCTTGGTATGATCGTCTGACAATTACCTGTCAGCCTCTGACTCTACACCTGCTGAGTGTCTTCCTCCATGCTTTTACACACACACACACACACACACACACGCACACGCACACGCACACGCACGCGCACGCGCACGCACACACACACACACACACACACACACACACACACACACACACACACACACACACACACACACACACGGCTCAGTGCATCGGTTTATTCATTACACACACCAAATGAGACAATCCCTGTTGCAATTCCACTACCTAGTGCTCTGAGCTCTAGGATAATGAAACAGCTGGTAGCACCACAGCACAGCATTACAACACATTGGGCCATTTACGGACAATAAGATGTGTTCCTATCATATATTAAACATAATAGGAATATAATGGCCCATAATGAGTCTGGATGGGTGCCTCGTTCCGACAAGGTAATATTACCACATTGTGGGGAGGGAGAGTGAGAGAGACGGGGGGAGATAGAGAGGAGGGGAAAGAGAGAGAGAGAGAGAGAGAGAGAGATAGAGAGAAATGGGGAAGAGAGAGAGAGAGAGAAATGGGGAAGAGAGAGAGAGAGGGAACCCACTGACCAGGCTTTGGATTATGGTCCTCTAATAGGACTGAAGCCTGGGGCTAAATTGAAATGTAAAACCAGGAGCAAAACCCTAATTCACCCCTTATCTGTGTGGCGGCTAGCTGCCCCTGTGTGCTGAGATTGGGGGCGTGGAGTTTACTGAACTATAATTTGCTTTGTTCCAGAGGCATGCCCAGACGAGCTCACAATGAGGACTATGGCGACTCGTGTTTAGAATGTGATGCATGAGAATGAACCCAAAGCTCTTCAGACCAACGCTCAATGTATGAGGGAGAAAGGTCTCTCTGAATTGCTTTGAATTCGTGTTTAGAATGAGATGAATGACAATGAATCCAAAGCTTTCTCTGAATTAAAGTGCAAATTCCATTAGGGACCCTATTTCTAAATCAAAGTCAGTGTCCAATATATGGTATAAAAATATTGAAAGCCACAACAGAAAAATATGAAAATGTTCCTATCTACTGGCTTGTTTGTCAGTTCCTTCCATGTCCACCTGCTGAGGCCAGACATACTGTAGTGACAGGGACTTTGATGACCACATCTACGGTTGCCACCAACACTGCAACCTTATGTTATGGCTCATGTTATGTGACCACTAGCACCAGATGCCAGTCCAACACACACACACACACCTGCTCTTATCACGGTTTCCCTTGGTGATCACTCCTCTTCCTCCCACTCTCTCCCCGTCTCCTCCTCCTTTATCCCGCTCTCCTCCTATCGTCCGCCTCTCATCCCTGGGCCTGCCTGACCGTTCGTTATCCTAGTCAAGTCCTGCAGCTGAACAAGCTAGCTGTTCTCCATTGGGCCTTCGCTGTGCTCTCCTGCCTCATTTGCATATGCGCCAGTTAATTAGTGTGGGGGCGCAGGTGCGTGGTGATAATTATTATTAAACATGACAGTCACCTGTGACCGTGCTGCCCCCCTCTCTCTCTACCTCCATATTTACAGCCAAGTTACACTAACGCCATGTGATGTCATATCCTGGCCATTATAAGGATCTGTGAAGCTATCATTGACACTGTTGTCTTCTTCTGACAGTTACATTTATTTTACGGGTATATTATTTTTAACACGTCTACCACAGAGAGTAACGCCTGGTTGATTAATGCCAAGAGCGGACACCTCAGTCCAGCCTAAAAGGAAGACAGCGGATTCGGGTGAACTCGCCCCTCTACACTGATCTTGGGTCAGTTTTGTATTTCCCTCCCTAATGGTTCAGGATGGAATTTGGGTAGAGCAAACTGATCCTAGCTCTGTACCTAGGAGCAACATCAGGTTACAGTAACTGCATGTCTGTCTACCTATCAGGACTGTCAGACGGTCATAATAAGCAGCTTGGTCTTGGTATTTATTAGGATCCCCGTTAGCTGCTGGGAAAGCAGCGGCTACTCCTCCTGGGGTCCACGCAGAACATGAAACATGACATAACACAGGACAAGAACATCACAAGGACAGCGCAATACACATGTAAAAATGGCACATGTAGCCTACACGGTTCAGTTGCTCTTGGCTTCACTATCAGATTCCGATCCACAGAGTCGACCAGAAGCATCGTTCAGCACTGACAACTCCATTAAGGAAGTAGAAGAGAGGAGGGGGTGAGAGTCTGCTGGCAGCAATGTTAGCCCTGACTACTGGCACACACACACACACACACACACACACACACACACACACACACACACACACACACACACACACACACACACACACACACACACACACACACACACACACACACACACACACACACACACACACACACACACACACTGTACTGGTACCTGGCAGTCCCCCACCACGGCAGTGATCCATGCTCCATTGGTTCACTGCCAAACATAGAGTTGGGCTGCCCTCTGCTGGTTATAAACTCAAATTAACAGATGTCCTTTATCAAGAAATCTCGGAAACAGAACTAAAATCTGTCCATGAGGGATTATTGAGATGGTAGCCTATTATCAAATAGAAGTGAAGCCCTACTGTCTGTAAAGGTTTGTTTCATAGGATGCTAAGTAAGGCAATACAATCTAAAATAAAAAATAAAAAAAAAAAGAATGACTTTTCCACACGCTCAACATTTTAGGACTAATTCCAGTAGCCTACTTCAAGCATTGTCACTACACCCATAACAGACCACATGATGAGTCAGTGATCCTTCGGTCCAACACATGCAGTAGCCTCCAGCATAAAGACATAAAAAACACTTGTGTTTACTGCAACCATCACGAATTGGCAGCATCTGGCTATATCAAAACAACTGGGTCATATTCATGGGACAACATTGACCAACCTTAATGAACCCAGTAGCCTACAACAGGTGTTCTCAACCAGGCGTACAGGACCCCTGGCGGTACGTGAGAACACTCATGAGACCATAGGCTTCGTGGTCAAATGGACATGAGGGGGTAACTCAGGGTTATTCTGAGCAGAGCCTAATTAAATTGGTGGTACAGTAACAGAAAAAGGTTGGGAACCACTTGACTACAGTTTACATCTCAACGTCACACGCAAGAAGATGCGCTCATTGCGCCGTCGTTGTCATTGCGTAGCATTAATGGATGGACTGTCTTTGGCTTCTTGGCTTGTGTTGTAGTACATCAGCGCAGCGCCACCTCGAGGCGAAGGAAGAGAAGCGCTCGAGGACCAGGGCTGGGCAGGCATCAGGCTCCCTCACTGTATGTCACCGCACCGTGCATCAAAATATTTACAGGATACAAATCGGATGCTGAATACTCCGTACCTGACATAGGGTGAGTGAGATGCATGTTTTATTACTCCGCCGTATCTGACCACACCCAGACAATGCATTTTCCCGCGACCTGCCTTACAGAAAAAAAGGCCCGCAAAATGAAAATTCTAGGCTATTTGTGTCGGAGGGTACCAGGCTACGTCGTCCATAACGGTACAGCCCAGACAGCACATCAAATTGGTGACCTAAACAACACGTGATGGGTTATTATTGTAAACCTTTCAAATGAACCTATATGTGTAATTCGGTGTTACGCGTTGCCCTAAATGGCACTCGTAATACCACATATGTAAGCTATCGATTATGATAAAGATGTCATAAGCTTTCGACCGCAAAAGGTTACCGACCAGACTGAAAAACAGCAGCATCAGTTGCCATAGAGCAATATGGTGTCTAGTACATCCAAAACAGCCTATGTTAATAAAACAAATAATGATTATTGGACACATGGTAAATGTAATAAATAAGGAACTGAACGGTCGCTAACGCAGGGTTGGTTGTTTTCTATGCTCAGGCAGGGCCATCTACAGTAGCTTCCAGAGAGAAATTATGAGCTGTCATTTACGATATAGCTCTGTAATTGAGAGAAGGAGGCAGAGCGAGAGAGAGAGAGAGAGAGAGAGAGAGAGAGAGAGAGAGAGAGCGAGACGGCAACGAAACCAATGCTAAAACGTCGGGCACAATTGCCAGACCGAGGACGCATAGAGGGTTAACCAATCCAATTCCACAATGGGGAATCGGGACTGTCTGGTCGCATTCACATATGAATCATCTACACTCATTCGGGGCCTAGATATGACAAGGTGCCTGATTAGATTAAATCTCGCTAAATCCCTTTTTCACTGATGGGGCATCGTGAGTCAGCATGGCCTACCGGTAGCATACCCCTTCAAGCATTGCCTATGGAGGCCTGTGTCACTGCAAACTGAATGGTGGGCTAGCTAGGCCATATAGTCGTAGTGTGTTTTTATGTAGGCTACTGTAGGGCCTATATAGGAACTATGACCAAAAAATGACCACCAGATGGTATGTTTCTTCTGAGCGGAAACGAGATGACTCTGTCAGTGTGTGTGTGTGGGTGTGTCCATCTCTCTCTCTCTGTCTACCTGCTGTGATCTCTGTGCCTGTCCTGAGTCATACTCATGTTATACAGTATCTTCAGGTTGTCTGTCTGGTCTATCTAGCCATTTGATCAACTATCCAACAGTTAATGTCGTTGTTTAGATCCTGTATGGTAGCCGGTATTACAGCCTGCTGTAACACAATACATCCATCCTCACTGAATGGCCACTCTCAGTTCAGTGACATTGGTTCAGTGCGACTGGTTTGGTGACCCGGCAAAACACTCAGTAATTAAATTTGTCCGTTAAGCAGGATGTCAGACAGTCAGTGACATATTATCTAATTTCTTCTGGAATGGTTGCAATGTAGTCTTTTCTAAGGCCGTATTGTTAGCAACACGGTCCAGTTATACCAGCAGGTCAGTGTGCTGGGCAGTTAGTTTAAAGAGACCTCTTTGCTGAGTTTAGGTGTGACAAAGTTGTTAACTTTATCCCTGTTTGTTTTTAGGTTCTTATCCGTTCTCTTCATTCGACTTTGTCGAAAATAGTTAGAATGTTGTGACAATAATACATTATAATAATAGGCCTACATGTCTTTGGTAGAGAGCTTTTTATTTACAGACAAAAATCAGAAAGCTCTTTACATTGTGAGCAACCATATAAAATGTTTTTATAAAAAGGGTAATGATTGTGTTCCCTCCATTTACAGTTGGCTGTTATGACTGGTTGTTCTAACTAACTGATACTGACCGTGGGCTCTATTCAATCTGTATCGCTGAAGTGTTACAGATTGCGTGATCGAAATGTAAAGGTAATTTCCCATTGGGCCGAGATATGTAGCGGTTACCGTGAATGCAGTCTCCGCTAACGCGGGGAACATTGCCTTTAAATTGAATTCACGCTGTACCGTTGAACTTCCGCGATACTGATTGAATGGAGCCCCTTGTCTTCTTACACAGGGTGTCATAGGGGTTAAAGGTGAGCAGGTGTGGCAGTGGGCGTGGCAGAGATGAGTGTCTCTTCCTGGTTCCTGGTGAGTGGCGGTGGCATGAGGCACCGCCTCCCCTGGGAGATGATCTTTGTTGGTCGGGACGACTGTGAACTCATGTTACAGGTAAATCATATTTAGTATTGTAGCGAGTCTAGAACGGAACCCGAACCCGGGTACTGGAGAATGTCAGTCCAACACTGTAGCTGTTATGCCTAAACTGTACTACCACTGCTAATGTTATGGAGGTGGGTTGATGAACAACTCTGGCATGATGAGTAACCTGAAGACGTGCGGTAGCTCCCAGACCTGATCTCTAGGCTTTAGCTCGGCGGGCTCACACAGTCTTGTCAAGAGACCTGGGTTCGAATCTAGTGGGTCACACTGCTGCAGGTGACTGTTGGACCCAATGTAATCTATGTAATCTGGATTATAAAGAGATTAGCAGGATTATATTGATTGACTGGATTATTGTGTCTTTAGTCCCGCAGTGTGGACAAACAGCATGCCGTTATCAACTATGAGCCAACCACGGACGAACATAAAGTCAAGGACCTGGGGAGCCTGAATGGGGTAAGTAAGATTTGAATAAATATGATTATGAAATGATTCATGTGCTTCATAAACTGTTCTAAACTGCTAATAATGATATTCCTTTCCTTCCAGACATTTGTGAATGATGTCAGAATACAGGAGCAGGTGTATATCACTTTGAAAATTGACGACAAGTTGAGGTTTGGATATGATATCCTGTCATGGTGCCATTTTGTCTTTGATGCTTAGCATACATAAGTTCATCTGAATTTCATCAATACCAAATGAATGAGAGCGACAAAAGAAGGACTTCAAGACCAGAGTACGAGTATATAAAACTGTAAAATAATCACTCTTAATATACTGCCTGAAAAATCCTAAACCTTTCAAACTTACTGCTGTGACTAATGCATAATAGATTAGCATATCTGTTTCTTGACTGTACGTCGCTCTGAATAAGAATGTATGCCGTTAAATTACCAAAATGTTAAATATCTGCGCTATCTCCTGTAAAGAGCTGAGCCTGTGCTGTACAATCACCTTTCCTTAACCTGTCTCACATACCAACCTGTTCACTGTGGTGCGAGGAGAGCTCCATGTCCCCGAGGAAGCACTAAAGGTTGGTTGAACAGTAGGCTACAGAAATAGCTAGTTCTCTTTCTGTGTTTCTTATCATCCTATCTCCTCGCCTTTTCCCCTACCATATTGGAGGAGAGGTTCCAAGGTCCCTCCCCTCTGACTTTCTTCGCTAATCCATTTTGAGAAGAAGGCGAGGAGAGAGGATGCGAGGACTCGAGGAAATATGAATTGAGAAAGAGCCCCAGTCAAATATGCTTACAAAGTATTATGAAAGAAAAGCCTTAAGAAATGCCTTTTTCTGCTACGTTGGTTGATGCATGTTTAATGGAGATTATGTTCAGTCAAGAATGGCGGCGGTTTCTGCTGCATGTAGCAAAACCTCACTGCTTTGTTTTTAATGACAAAAACATACTTTATGAGGAACTTGGTGATACATTGTTCAGATAGGTCTAACTTGAGTTCTACATGCATAAATTACTCTGATTTTGCGTGAATCATGAACTGATGCCAATTGAGATTTGCACAACAACAAAACATTCTATGCTTATAACCAAGACCGTGACTACTGTATAATTTCACTGATGCAAGGATAGATTGTACCATGTATGTTGGTGCAAACATAGAAGAGCTCCTTATTAGACTTACCCATATAATCATACCTCTAATTGTGTGCACTCATCTCCTCTTTGTGTTGTCCTGTGTCCTCGTCTATCAGCATGAGAAGTTTAATAGTCAGCTCCTGCTGCAGACGGTAAAGCCTCCAGAAGTTGTTCCGGTACCATCCAGACCTGCAGTAGAGGTCAAGGCTGCAGCTGAGGGTGGTTCCGAGGGTGGCTCCGACGGGGCGGTGGCAGTGGGTAGTAAACCCCCTGAGACCAGCAGAGAGGGGGCCGGGGATGACAAGCTGACAGGTGAGAGGGTCTGCACTCTGCATGGACCTTGGAGGGTGACACAGGTGATAGGATTAGGTTAACAGAGATGACAGGACTAGATAACAGAGGTGACAGGATTTTGGCGATGCCACATACCCACACAGTCTGTGCTGTGACAACCGTGTGTCCTGTACTTTTAGTTTCCTACGCTAGGCTGTCACCTACATGTGATTCTAAAGTGCTCTGACTTGTGGACAAATTTGGAGGTCAAACTGTTCTGCCACAATATGTCTTTTGGGGACTTGTGTGGGTACAAAGTGCTAGTTCGAGTTTGCAGAGGTCGTTGTTTGTTTCTCAGGGACATTGCGGTAGACCAGTGGTTCTCAAACCCGTACCCCTTCAGACATTCAACCTCCAGCTGCGTACCCCCTCTAGCACCAGGGTCAGCACACTCTCAAATGTTGTTTTTTACCATCATTGTAAGCCTGCCACAAAAACACTATACAATACATTTATTAAACATAAGAATGAGTGTGAGTTTTTGTCACAAGTGGTAAATGACAAAGAGCTGTTATAGGACCAGGGCACAAATAATAATATTATAATAATCAATCATTTTGCTCTTTATTTAACCATCTTACATATAAAACCTTATTTGTTCATAGAAAATTGTGAATAACTCACCACAGGTTAATGAGAAGGGGGTGCTTGAAAGGATGCACATAACTCTGCAATGTTGGGTTGTATTGGAGAGAGTCTCAGTCTTAAATCATTTTCCGCACAGCCTGTGCCTGTATTTAGTTTTCATGCTAGTGAGGGCCGAGAATCTACTCTCACATAGGTACGTGGTTGCAAAGGGCATCAGTGTCTTAACAGTGCAATTTGTCAAGGTAGCGCACTGAGCGCAGCCCAATCCAGAAATCTGTCAGTGGCTTCTGATTAAATGTAATTTTCACTTGTTGCAATTTCGATGAGGCTCTCTTGTTCAGATATCGGTAAGTGGACTGGAGGCAGGGCATGAAAGGAATAACAAATCCAGTTGTTTGTGTCATCTGTTTCAGGAAAGTACCTGCGTAAATGCGCACCAAACTCACTCAGGTGCTTTGCTATATCACATTTGACATTGTCCGTAAGATTGAGTTCATTTGCACACAAAAAAATCATACAATGATGGAAAGACCTGTGTGTTGTCCTTATTAATGCAGAGCTCCAACTTCTTAATCATAGCCTCACTTTTGTCCCGCACATTGAGTATAGTTGCGGAGAATCCCTGTAATCCTAGATTCAGATCATTCAGACGAGAAAAAACATCCCCCAGATAGGCCAGTCGTGTGAGAAACTCGTCATCATGCAAGCAGTCAGACAAGTGAAAATTATGGTCAGTAAAGAAAACTTTAAGCTCATCTTTCAATTCAAAAAACGTGCCAATACTTTGCCCCTTGATAACCAGCGAACTTCTGTATGTTGTAAAAGCGTTTCATGGTCGCTGCCCATAGCATTGCATAGTGCAGAAAATACATGAGAGTTCAGGAGCCTTACTTTAACAAAGTTAACCATTTTCACTGTAGTGTCCAAAACATCTTTCAAGCTGTCAGGCATTCCCTTGGCAGCAAGAGCCTCTCGATCGATGCTGCAGTGTACACAAGTGGCGTCGGGGGCAAATGCTTGCACGCTTTGTTACCACTCCACTATGTCTCCCTGTTATGGCTTTTGCGCCATCATTACAGCTCCCAAACCAAAGTCCATTTGATGTCACAAAGCTGTCCAGTACTTTAAAAATATCCTCTCCTGTTGTCCTGGTTTCCAGTGGTTTGCAGAAGAGGAGGTCTTCCTTAATTAAATCCCCATGAACGTAACGGACATATACCAGGTGCTGTGCCAGGCCCGCCACGTCTGTTGACTCATCCAGCTGTAACGCATAGAATTCACTGGCTTGTATGGGAAGCAGTAATTGTTTAAAAACATCTCTTTCCATGTCAGTGATGCATCGTGAAATAGTGTTGTTTGATGAAGGCATTGTCTGTATAGTTTTTTGGGCCTTTTCCCCCAGCATTGTCCCTGCCATATCTGCGGCAGCAGGAAGAATTAAGTCCTCCACAATAGTATGGGACTTGCCTGTCCTAGCCACTCAGTAGCTCACCATAAAAGACGCTTCTAGCCCCTTCTTATTAATGGTATCTGTTGCTTTTATACACAAAAGTTGTCTTAATTCTCGCTCCAAAAACTCCTGTGGCTTATTTTTCAAATTGGCATGTTTCGTTTCTAAATGTCTGCGCAAGACTGAAGGTTTCATCGAGTTGTGAGATAGTACTTTTGCACATATAACACACTGTGGCTGAGGAAAGGCACTACTCCCAATAAAAATGTATCCCAAATCAATGTAGTTCTCATCATATTTGCGCCTCTTCGATGGTCCAACGTCCCTGTCTGTTGTTCGGTGCTTTCCCGGGTAAGGAGGCAGTAGCTCTTCGGCTGCATCAGATTCACAACTGTCAGTGTCCATGCTAGCTGGGCTAACAACAAATATATAATAACTGATGCTAGCATTGGATGTGCTCGTGGAAGCAGAACAACTTGTGTCGTCGACAGGTGCAGGAGTACTACCAGTAGAGCTGGTTTTTGTCTCTATGGACGCGGGCCTAACTTTTTTTAACCATTTGTCAATTTTCGAGCAAACAGAATGAGCAGCAGCTATGTTTGGCTACATACAGACCGTTAATGGAATTCCCGTGAGAGAGTAACGGTTCATGTGATTGGATGTTAATTATTTGACTAGGCTACCTGTATTTGACATTATGTTGTTATTTCACTGAACGCTATTTTTGGCAGTGAAACGAGGCTACTAAGGCAAGAAAAAAAACTCACCCAAATGTATAGCCCTGTTGGAAAATATAAATGGACTGTTTGAAATATAAATGGATTGTTTGAAATTGTGCTTTAAAAATGATATTATTTAAAAAATATTATTTACATGTATGTAAATCACATTTTTATTTGGCGTACCCCCGACGGAAATGCGCGTGGGAATACCTGCGTTAGATGACAAACTAGGAGGTTAAACTTGTTCTGTCACAATAGTCTTTTGGTGAACTGTGAGGAAACACAATTTCAGTTCAAAACAAAATCTGTGTTTTTCTCACTGACCTTGGTGTTGTTTCTTTCCCAGGGGACATTGCAGTACTAAAAAGGGGCACCCCTCTGTACGGCCAGCCTTCCTGGTGGGGGGACGGGGACGCAGACGATGAGAACTCTGGGAAGCAGGATGGGACGACAACTGACAGGAAGCAGGAGAGATCTGAGTCAGGTAGATGCTGTCTAGCCTGGAATACAGACTGAAGTTAGCTGTGTTTCACTTTGTCTGTCTGCCTGTCTTTCTGTGTGCCTGTTTATACATCAAAAACCCTACCAGAGAACAGTAGACTTTTGCCTTTCTGGTAGCATATGACAGCAATTGAATCTCAAAGTCTAAGTCCTTGTATTACGCCATCTTGATATCTGCTTGAAACGACAGATTATAAAGACCCCAAGGAGACAACAGCCGAGGCCCAGGAGAATGTCCTGTACACCTCAAGCCAGGAGCCCAGTTACTTCGAGATCCCCTCCTATACCAATGAACCCCCCTCCCAAGACACGGAAGGCGCCACCGCCACTAACCCCGCCTCCGGCCCTGAAGCCGTCCCCCAGGGCCACGCCTCCTTCACCATCGACTTTGACCTGCAGGCGTCCAATAAGGTGACGGTTAAGGACCGGGTGGCGAAGGTGGTGCCGGAGGTGAGGCCACGGCCCCCAAAAAAGGGCGCAGGAGAGGAGCTGAGCGCCCTGCAAACGGCCATGGTGGCGGCGGAGGTGAAAGTAGCTGATTGGCTGGCCCAGAACGAGATCCCATTGGCTCGTACGGAGTCGGTCGACAGAGTGGTGGAGGACGACGGGGAGAGCGTGAAGAGTGACGTGCCGGTTCAGCTGAAGAGTCTTAAAGGTAAGACCAACCACCCAATCACCATGAGAATAGAATTTAGATTTTTGCGTCAGCAAGTCCTCTTGCCATTGCATTACATAGCACTACACAGTTATTACACTATGAGACAGTTTCCCAAACACAGATTAAGATTAGTGCTTGATTTGAAAGCATGCTCAATAGATGATCTCCATCGAAAGCGCTTCATAGTCTAGGACTATGCTTAATCGGTGTCGGGGAAACCAACCTAATAGGTTCATAGGATTCTAACTGCACACACCAAACGGCCAACCCCCTTCTCTCTCGTTTCAGGTAGTAAACACGAGGACGGTACCCAGAGCGACTCAGAGAACGCAGACGCTCTGGGAGAGCAACGCCGGGCCGCCCTCGAGGACCACTCCGGGGGGCTGTGGGGCGGCCGACTAGAGGGGTCAGGGGTCAAGATACGAGAGGGGCGCGCCAACGTGCCAGAGGGACTCTTTGCCGAGGAAGATAGCCCAGCCCGACGACACAGGTCCTCAGCTTCCAAAATGGCACCCATCGGAGGAGAGTTAAGAGAGAGAGAGAGGACCAAGGATTCTGTTCCTTACCACCGCGACCAACACCAACCGATAGGACTTGGGGAGGGGTTTCAGAATCGCCATGGAGACGACTATAGTGACCGGGGGACCTATACCATAGAAATAGAGAACGAAGATAACCAAGAGGAGGAGGCCAGGAGAATGATTGACAAGGTGGGGATGGTAAATAGGACTTTAATGAGCTTAAACTGTCATTTGAATCCTGTTTAATCTGAATAACTATTTTACACAGTCTTTAGTCCCAGAATTTATGTATTTTTGTCAAGGGCATGGCCTCGTATTTACTGCAAGTGTTACTGTGCAAGTGCACTAAGCCCACATTATGTTGACCTCTTGATTGAATGTTTGGTTGAATGTTTATTTAAGTCCATGTTCTGGCCCAGGTATTTGGTGTGGAGGACTACCAGGCTCTATCCAGGGTGGGGGGCTATCCTGACATCCAGAGAGAGAGACTGACCACTCAGAGACCAGGCTCAGGAGACAGAGGCAAGCCTGGACGTATCGAACCAGAGGTAACAGCATTTCTGTCTGTCTACACAGAGACTCTCCATTGCAGAGGAGTGAAGGAGTTCAACTCCAAGCCAGACACTACTGTAGATTTGCTATATTTATACTCCCAAGATTAAAACAGACTTCACACATAAAGAAAGCTTTCAGTTTGATGCCATTCCTTGTGGAAAGAATAAGATTTTTTATAAAGAAAGGATATATGCTCTCAAAAGTGCTGTTTTGCTTGAAGTAGTCCTAAGCATTTTACCTGTAAATAATAGATGTGTACATGCCACTGTGACACTCTGACTAGTAGAATTTGTACTTGTCTTCCCCTGTGCTCTAGTCTCTCCCCTTTATGTTGGGGACTGGGTGTTGTTCAATTTCGCTTTCTCCCCTGTTTGTCCTCCAGTCTCTCCCAGAGGAGCTGGTTGTGGGTGGTCCCAGGTGGGTCTCCCAATGGGCTACTCTGGCAGCCAGCCACATCAGGACTGACCCCGAGGGCTCTGGAGCGGAGTCCCATGTCCACTACCACACTGAGGACAGAGGTGCTACTGCTGGGTTTAGACCTGTTCTGAAATTGAAGTGCTTTGCTGTTTTGCAGTTGTTCTTCATTTATTAGTCATACCACTTTTTTCAGTATAAAGTCAATAATAACTAGAATAAAGACAAGAGTGTTGGGTATTTATATTGCCAATATATGAGAATTAGACACAGTACATATTATTGTGTAGAAATGATTCTGATTTTTTTATACCCTGTCTCTCTATAGCTGAGATCAGTGAGTCCAGTCACTCTGCCTCCATGGCCTCCTCCAGCTATACAGAGCGCAAGAGGAGAACCCTGCCCCAGCTCCCCTCCACCGAGGAGGCAACCCCAGGGGGGAGGAGATCCCCTGGTCCAGCTCACCGCCCCTACGATGTGGGGGAGAAACAGGACACTGAGCTCCAGGAGAAGGAGAACCAGGAGATGGGGAGAGGAGGGAGGACCAAGCCTGGTGGTGGAGGTGGTGGGGGTAGCCAGGCTGGTAGTGTGGGTGGAAGCACCAGAGGAAGTCCGAAAAAAGGCTCTCCAGCGAAGAACCAAGATGCGGGAAGCCGGAAAGAAACTGTGTTGGCGAAACTGCCTCCTCGGCCAGGGAGTAGTGGGGGGAAGAGACTGGATGAGGCACGGAGGAGGAAGAAGGAGATGGAGGAGAAGGCTAAAGAAAGGGAGAGTGCTGGGAAGCCGCTTCTTAGACAAGAGAGCTTTACGGTGGAGAGACCCAGCACCAACGTCCCCCAGGAGCTCATCCCACGGATTGACACGCAAACTGGGGCACGAATACTGACAAAGGAGGGCAGGGTGGATAGTACCACCCGGCAGAAGGACTCAGAGGTGGTGGCTGCGTTTCTGGAGACAACGGTATCAGACCTGGGTGAACCAATTAGCCAGTCCATCGATGGGTCTTTGTCGCCCGAGTCGGATGTGGACACCACCAGCACCGTTAGCCAAGCAGCGGGCGTCGGAGGGCGGAAGGTGGTTCACCAGAAGAGACGTACCCTAACTGCCCAGCAGAAAGAGAGGGAGAAGACGGTGCTGTGTTCCTCCACCAAGGGGCCTACCAGAGCCAGAGATACCCAGGATAGGAAACCCAAATCCAGACCGTCTGGAGGACAAGGGACCCGCCAAGCTGGTCGTGCCTGGACCTCCCTGGACCTAACAGATGACGACGTCAACTCCAACTCCCTCCTCTCCGACTCCCAACCCTCCATACAGGAGGTTAGCTCCCACAGTTCCCACGCCAGAACCCAGGCCGGAAGCACCAGAGTGGAGGCTAGCACCAAGGCTAGCCGGGCTAAAAACACCCAGGCATCCAGCGCCACCACAAACACCCTCAGTAAACCTACCACCACCTTGCCCAAGGTGCGGCCCACCCGGTCCTCGATACTCAGACGTGCCCGTTTGGGGGACTCCTCCGATACCGAACCAGCCGACATGGACCGGATGTCCGTAGCCTCCGAGGCTAGCACTGCTAGCTCCAGGTCCGCAGCTCCCGGACCAGGGTTCCGGAGAGGCCTCTCCCGCATTGAGGCCCTGGCCCAGCCCAGGAAGTCCAGGATGGGATCTCCGTCTGCCCAGAGTGACTCAGAGGCCACGGGGGGCCGTAGCCGGGGGATAGGGGCTCGTAGCATTGCTACCGACTACGCCGTCCGACAGGGACTCAGAGGAGTCAGCAACATGGGAGGGATAATACCCAGGGCCAGGGCTAACAGCGCCTCCAAACTACCTGACAAGTCTAAGGGCTACATCACCCCCACAGGTACTGTACTGTCTGATACAGAAGTAGTGTTTCTGAGTGACTGGTCTCTAGTAACTTATCCACCGCAATGTTTGATTTGGTATCATGTTTGTGCTATAGTCTTTTTGTAGGTTCTGTCATTATTGAGCAACTTTATGTACATTTACATGTAAACTCAGCAAAAAAATGTCATCTCACTGTCAACTGCGTTTATTTTCAGCAAACATAGCATGTGTAAATATTTGTGTGAACATAACAAGATTCAACAACAGCCATAAACTGAACAAGTTCCACAGACATGTGACTAGCAGAAATGTAATAATGTGTCCCTGAACAAAGGGGAGGTCAAAATCAAAGTAACAGTCAGTATCTGGTGTGGCCACCAGCTGCATTAAGTACTGCAGTGCATCTCCTCCAGGGTGCTGAAAAAGGGACGTTTTTCTTTTTACTGAGTTTATGTGTAAACTCTCCTCTCTATGGACAGTTGTGTGTACCTAGTAGTGGTAAAGCCCTCAATCACTACTACTGCTACTGACAAAACATCTTCTCTTGACTCCAGCTGGTGGCCGGTGGCGCCGGATGCCCATGGACTACGCCTCCACCTCTGAGGACGAGTTCGGCTCCAACCGCCACCCATCCAAGCACGGCGGTCCCGCCCGGCAGTTTGCGTCGCCGCGACTGACCCAGCTGGGTGGCTCCGCCCCTGCCACGCCCAGTCCGGGGGGTATAGCGGCTCTGAGACAGCAGTCAGCAGGCAGAGAACAGGAGGAGTACATGAAGGACTGGACCACTCACAGTGAAGAGATCGCCAGGTATGGAGGAGCACTCTGTACTGTACATATACAGAGAAACTGTAGGGTCAATTCCATAGGGGAGCAATCTCACTAGACCTATACAATATAATAGGGTCAATTCTATAGAGGAGCAAGTTACTTTGAGAACAAGTATAACCTCAAAAGTATCCATTTTGCAACATTCATTATTTCATTTCATGCACTATATACTCACAATAATACACAATAGAAGTCAAATCAAGGGTATTTAACTGATTCATTCCCTGTATGTTGACAGGATCAGTCAGGACCTAGCCAAAGACCTGGCCATGCTGGCAAGGGAGATCCATGACGTGGCCGGAGAGATCGACTCAGTCAGCCCAGCCGCTAGTGCTGCCACTGACCCAGGAGCCATGGTACTACACATCCCACAATGCAATAATCCCACTTTATGTAGCTGTTGACATCAGTCATGATTTCCCCAAAAGTCTGAGCTACATGAACATATCAGGGCCCATATTCATAAAGCGTCTCAGAGTAGGAGTGCTGATCGAGGAATATGATCTAAATTCTAAAAACTGAGCCTAGATCAGTACTCCTGCTCCTTGTGAATATTGTGGATTTACAGTACCTGTCAAAAGTTTGGACACACCTACTCATTCAAGGGTTTTTCTTTGTTTGTACTATTTTCTACATTGTAGAATAATAGAGAAGACATCAAAACTATGAAATATCACATATGGAATCATATAATAACCAAAAAAAAGTGTTAAACAAATCAAAATATATTTTAGATTTTAGATTCTTCAAAGTAGCCACCCTTTCCCTTGAAGACAGTTTTGCACACTCTTGGCATTCTCTCAACCAGCTTCACCAGGAATGCTTTTCCAACAGTCTTGAAGGAGTTCCACCATATGCTGAGCACTTGTTGGCTGCTTTTCCTTCACTCTGTGGTCCCAAACCATCTCAACTGGCGGGTGATTGTGGAGGCCAGGTCATCTGATGCAGCACTCCATCACTCTCCTTCTTGGTCAAATAGCACTTACTCAGCCTGTAGGTGTGTTGTCATTGTCCTGTTGAAAAACAAATGATAGTCCCGCTAAGCGCAAACCAGATGGGATGGCGTATCGCTGCAGAATGCTGTGGTAGCCATGTTGGTTAAGTGTGCCTTGAATTCTAAATAAATCACAGACAGTGTCACCAGCAAAGCACCCACCATGCTTCATGGTGGGAACTACACATGTGGAGATCATCCGTTCACCTACTCTGCGTCTCACAAAGACACAGCTGTTGGATCCAAAAATCTCAAATTTGGACTCATCAGACCAAAGGACAGATTTCCACCGGTCTAATGTCCATTGCTCGCGTTTCGTGGCCCAAGCAAGTCTTTTCTTATTATTGGTGTCCTTTAGTAGTGGTTTCTTTGCAGCAATTCGCCCATGAAGGCCTGATTCACAATATCTCCTCTGAACAGTTGATGTTGAGATGTGTCTGTTACTTGACCTTTGTGAAGCATTTATTTGGGCTGCAATCTGAGGTGCAGTTAACTCTAATGAACTTATCCTCTGCAGCAGAGGTAACTATGGGTCTTTATTTCCTGTGGCGGTCCTCATGAGAGCCAGTTTCATCATAGCGCTTGATGGTTTTTCAACTGCACTTGAAGAAACTTTCGAAATCCTTGAAATTTTCCGCATTGACTGAACTTCATGTCTTCAAGTAATGATGGACTGACGTTTCTCTTTGCTTATTTGAGCTGTTCTTGCCATAATATGGACTTGGTCTTTTACCAAATAGGGCAATCTTCTGTATACCACCCCTACCTTGTCACAACACAACTGATTGGCTCAAATGCATTTAGAAGGAAAGAAATTCCACAAATTTACTTTTAACTTGGCACGCATGTTAATTGAAATGATTTCCAGGTTACTACCTCATGAAGCTGGTTGAGAGAATGCAAGCGTGTGTAATGAACACGATGGGAAACAGAGAGCTGGTTTCAAGTGCAGGGCGCAGCAGGAGTTTATTGGTAAAGAACCACAGGAGGAGGCAGGCAGCTGGGTCCAGGGGCAGGCTGAAGGTCATACACAGGGGGTCCAAAAGGGCAACAGTACAGGCAGGGAAAAGGCTAGTAACGTAGTCCGGAAGATCAGGCAATAGGTAGATAACAGGAAATCCAATAGGCGAAAGTACAGGCAGGGAACAAGCAAAAGGCGTTGTTAGTGATGCAGGCAAAAACAATCATACACGGGAGGATTAACTAACAGGACCACCAGCGCTCCGAATAGAAGTGGGTCACAAAACAATACCTCACAGTGATGTGGTGCAAAGAACTGAACTAAATAGTGTGTGATAATGACATACAGGTGTGTGAACAGGTGATCAGAATTCAGGTGATTGGGATCTGGAGAGTGAGCTGCGTTCAGGGGATCTATGTGTTTGAGAGTGTGAGTTGGAAGCAGACGTTACAGCGTGTGCAAAGCTGTCATCAAGGCAAAGGGTAGCTACTTTGAAGAATATCAAATATATTTGGATTTGTTTAACACTTTTTTGGTTACTACATGATTTCATACGTGTTATTTCATAGTTTTGATGTCTTCACTATTATTCTACAATGTAGAAAATAGTACAAATAAAGAAAAACCTTGGAATGAGTAGATGTGTCCAAACTTTTGACTGGTACTGTATATATCAGAAAACAATTTACTTTGTATTGGGTGCTTTGCCCAGTTGGAGGAGCTAGTTTTTGACGATGGCTTGGATCTGAGGAGCGGCCCGTCAACAGAGAGCATTCTGGGTAATAACGTCCGCCCCGTGGAGCTCCGGCCACGCAACTCTAACAGACAGGGTCCCCGCGCCATTCGCCGCCAGACCTGGAACAGAGAGGACGTGAGTTGTTGCCGCTTGAAATCCAAACTAAAAGTAATAATAATTGAAAGTATTTGATTGTACTCTGGTTTAGCCTGGTTTCTAGTTTGTTTCAGCTTGTCTTTATCCAATGTGTGTTTATAATGACAATGGCAACATTACTAGTTTGAGATAAAAAACGTTTGAAAAGCAGTCGTTAGAGAGAGAGACAAAACACAGCCCAAAAACCAAAAGGACTTGATGTCAGGGTGAATTGACCCTATCCCATCAGAGACCTACTGTATTATTGATGAAACAGTGTGTAACTTGAAAAGTTATTCATAAACCAATTAGGCACATTTGAGCAGTCTTGATATAACATTTTGAACTGAAATGCAATAATTCATTGGATCGATCAAAAACTTTGCACATACACTGCTACCATCTAACGGCCAAAATCTAAATTGTGCCTGGGCTGGAATAATACATTATGGCCTTTCTCATGAATTTCAAAGATGATGGTACAAAAAAACGGTTGTTTTTTTCTTTATATTTTCTTTTACCAGATCTAATGTGTTATATTCTCCTACATTAATTTCACATTTCCACAAACTTCAAAATGTTTCCTTTCAAGCGGTATCAAGAATATGCATATCCTTGCTTCAATGCCTGAGCTACAGGCAGTTAGATTTGGGTATGTCATTTTAGGCGAAAATTGAAAAAAAGGGTCCGATCCTTATGAGGATTTATTAATAACACATTTATTACTATATTACTGATGGAGCGCGCCTCCAACCCGGAAGCCAGCCGCACCAATGTGTCGGAGGAAACACCGTGTACCTGGCCCCCTTGGTTAGCGCGCACTGCGCCCGGCCCGCCACAGGAGTCGCTGGAGCGCGATGAGACAAGGATATCCCTACCGGCCAAACCCTCCCTAACCCGGACGACGCTATGCCAATTGTGCGTCGCCCCACGGACCTCCCGGTCGCGGCCAGCTGCGACAGAGCCTGGGCGCGAACCCAGAGACTCTACTAGCACTGCGATGCAGTGCCCTAGACCACTGCGCCACCCGGGAGGCCCGATGATGCTGGTTTCTGGGAGATTTGGGCAAAAATAAGCTATTGTATATCTAATATCCTCATGGTTTTGTGACTGCATATAGCCGTGGTATCCCTGCCTGTGCTAGTTATTATGCTATTTTAGGTGTTGAAACACCTCTTACATAACACCTCCTCTTTTCCTTGTTGTTTTCCCCTCAGGCGGTGTTGGACAGTTTACTATTAGCGTCTGTGACCCAGCTCTCTGCACGGATACGCCATTCTGTGGACAAAACAGCCGGCAAAATCAGGTCGGCATCACCTTTCTTCGCGATTCATTCAAAGAAAAGGAATGTGAAATAATGAATTCCCTGGTTTTGATGATGAAGTGTTAGGAGTGCTTTATGAGTTTGCAAGTAAACCCAAGCAGTGTGAAATAATAGGCGTTTGACTTTGAAGTCATTTTATTCTGAATACATGCAGCTACATGCTGTGCTTTGAACTGGATCAAAACGACAAGGAAGAGTCAGTAGTGTTGTATACGATATGATGGATTGTATCCTAGAAAATACTGTATCCTAATTTGGATATTATGAATGGCACTTCATAAAGGTTGAGATGACAACTTGAAACATCCATCCTCACTTTTTCAACATCAGAAACCACTTTCATGTTCCCCCTCAACCCATTTCACACGAATTAAATCACTCAACGTGATCATATAACAGATTTTTATTTTTTTCAATTTATTTTTGAAAACTTCTCCAGGATATTATTCAAAGATAAGGACCGGAAATGGGACGAGATTGAGAATAAACTCCAAGCCGAGCATGACTCTCTACTCCTCAAGACTTCCAGCACGGTAAGGTGCCAGACCCCAACTGTCCTTACCTCACACCTTCTCTCTTGCTGTACCACCCAGCTGCTGTGATAAATGACTGCAGAGGACAGGTGGAAATATTTTCAAGTTCAGGTTTCAAGTTTTATTAGTCGTAGGTACCGGATACACATAGTATACACCGTGCAACCAAATGTGTACTTGCAGGTTCCTTCTGGACAGTGCAAACACAATAAAACTTCATAAAAGATAATAATAGAAACATACAGTTAATGGTTCAGTAGAATAGAATAAACATTTTAGCGTAAGTATAATACAGGAAGGCACAATTTATAGTCCAATATTTACACGTGTTTTGGGGGAATGGGGGTTGGGGGGCAAGTGTTTAAATTGTGCAGTATTTAGCAATAATAATAACATTCTGGTAGAGGCAGTTGTGATGTGTGTGTAGCATGAATGTATATGTGTCTGTGTGGGTGTGTGAATGCTTGCGTCAGGGAGTGCGTCTGTGCTAAGTGCGTGTGTGCAGAGAATCAGACCAGGTGGTCAGTCCAGTTCAAGTGTTCAGCAGTCTGATGGCTTGTAGATAGAAACTGCTCTGAGCCTGTTGGTATCAGACCTCATGCTCCAATAACGTCTGCCCAACGGTAAGAGAGTGAACGGCTCGTGGCTGGGGTTTGTGGAGTACTTGATGATGCTGCGGGCCTTCCTCATCCGTGTCCTGGATGGGTGGGAGCACAGTCCCAGTGATGTACTGGGCCATCTTCACCACCCGCTAGAGGGCCTTGCGGTCATAGACGGAGCAATTCCCGTACCAGGTCGTGATGCAACCGGCTCTCGATGGTGCAAGAGAGTGCCTGGTAAAAATCTAAACACAAACCAGAGAGTGCTTATTTGGGGTGATGCAACAAAACTTTGGGACGGTAAATAATTGATGACTTCTACCACCATCTGGGTAGCTCGGAGTAGTTTTAAAGGCCATCATTGGCTGATGGTGCTGTTGCATTAATCATATCTGTTAAGCCTGACAAACAGCCAGATGTAGTAGGACGACCTAAACAGAAGGTGGTGAGGGGGTGAGGTAAGGACGTGTTTCTCAAACCTGCCCACCGGTCTGCACAGTCACATTTGTTTAATTGAGATGTGAGTTGGCATCACTTTCTGAATCAAGATAATAAATCACTTCCTCTCAATTCTGAAAGTATAAGTTATGATGTTTCTTGATTGTAATAAAGTATTTTGATATCCACTTTAATTGATGAGGTTTGACTCTCCCCCTCCCTCTCTCTCTCGCTCTCTCTTTTCTCTCCCCCCTCTCTCTCCCTCCCTCCCTCTGTCTCTCCCTCCCTCCCTCTGTCTCTCTCCCTCCCTCCCTCTGTCTTTCTCCCTCCCTCCCTCTGTCTTTCTCTCTCTCTTCCTCCCTCTCTTGCCTCTCTCTCACTCTCTCACTCCCTATCTTTCTCTCTCTCTGAGAGTATAACATAACATTCGACAACAGTATCGAACATCACATCAGAATCAAGAATCAAGTGCCATATGTCCGTCCTGGGATTTGAACCGACAACCTTTCAGTCCCACCTCCCTATATCAGCTATCCCTCATCACTGTGTCTCAGAGTAGGAGTGCTGATCTAGGATCAGGTCCCTCGTGTTCATATAATTTGATTAATTATGATCTAAAAGGCTAAACTGATCCTATATCAGAACTTCCATTCAAGCTGGAGGAGAGGAGCAGTTTAATTAGTCAAAGGACTTGACTTATAGTCTGTTGTCGTGGGTGGTCCAAAAAATACTGCCTTGCTCATGAACAAGGTTGTAAATTCAGGCTGAACACAGTGGCTGGCCTTAGGCTACCTTTCAGTGATGTGTCCATTCACTAGAGTCCAAATGGAGGGGGTGATTATGCCACGTTTTAATTGCTTAAACTTTTCCCAGTAGAAAGGAGGAAGATAACAAGGGTCAATCTGATGTTGTGGTTGTTGTTGTTTGAGGAAGGTAACAGGTGAGGACATCGATGTCTTATCGTGAACGGTATCCCTTCTTCAATTCCCGAAACAATTTGTGTGTGTTTTGTTGACCTTTTTGTTTGTTGTGTGGTTGTTTACCAGGAGATCACCACCGTCCTCCAGGATCTGAAGAGAGTGGAGAGACAGTTACTAGGTATGAGTCATACATGATTTGATTTCAGCTGTATATAGTACAAGTCATATAGATATACAGTTAGCATCTGCATAGAGCATCTATATTCATATGTATTTCATCATATCAATCATCACATTTTTATATAAATAAATCTTCCGTTCTCTGATTGATTCTTTGCTTGCTTGATTGACTGATTGACAGACCTTCTCCTCTTTGACTGACAGACCTTCCCTTTGACTGACTGATTAACATACCTTCTCCTCTTTGATTGACAGACCTCCTCTTTGACTGACTGATTAACAGACCTTCTCCTCTTTGACTGACTGATTAACAGACCTTCTCCTCTTTGATTGACTGATTGACAGACCTCTTTGACTGACTGATTAACAGTCCTTGTCCTCTTTGATTGACTGATTGACTGACTGATTGACAGACCTTCTCCTCTTTGACTGACTGATTGACAGACCTCTTTGACTGACTGACTGACAGTCCTTCTCCTCTTTGATTGACTGATTGACAGACCTTCTCCTCTTTGACTGACTGATTGACAGTCCTTCTCCTCTTTGATTGACTGATTGACATACCTATTTGACTGACTGATTGACAGACCTTCTCCTCTTTGATTGACTGATTGACAGACCTTCTCCTCTTTGACAGACTGATTGACAGACCTTCTCCTCTTTGATTGACTGATTAACAGACCTTCTCCTCTTTGATTGACTGATTGACAGACCTCTTTGACTGACTGATTGACAGACCTTCTCCTCTTTGACTGACTGATTGACAGACCTCTTTGACTGACTGATTGACAGACCTCTTTGATTGACTGATTGCCAGACCTCTTTGATTGACTGATTGACAGTCCTTCTCCTCTTTGATTAACTGATTGACAGACCTTCTCCTCTTTGACTGACTGATTGACAGTCCTTCTCCTCTTTAAATGACTGATTGACATACCTCTTTGACTGACTGATTGACAGACCTTCTCCTCTTTGATTGACTGATTGACAGACCTTCTCCTCTTTGACTGACTGATTGACAGACCTTCTCCTCTTTGACTGACAGACCTTCCCTTTGACTGACTGATTAACATACCTTCTCCTCTTTGATTGACAGACCTCCTCTTTGACTGACTGATTAACAGACCTTCTCCTCTTTGACTGACTGATTAACAGACCTTCTCCTCTTTGATTGACTGATTGACAGACCTCTTTGACTGACTGATTAACAGTCCTTCTCCTCTTTGACTGACTGATTGACAGACCTCTTTGACTGACTGATTAACAGTCCTTGTCCTCTTTGATTGACTGATTGACTGACTGATTGACAGACCTTCTCCTCTTTGACTGACTGATTGACAGACCTCTTTGACTGACTGACTGACAGTCCTTCTCCTCTTTGATTGACTGATTGACAGACCTTCTCCTCTTTGACTGACTGATTGACAGTCCTTCTCCTCTTTGATTGACTGATTGACATACCTCTTTGACTGACTGATTGACAGACCTTCTCCTCTTTGATTGACTGATTGACAGACCTTCTCCTCTTTGACAGACTGATTGACAGACCTTCTCCTCTTTGATTGACTGATTAACAGACCTTCTCCTCTTTGATTGACTGATTGACAGACCTCTTTGACTGACTGATTGACAGACCTTCTCCTCTTTGACTGACTGATTGACAGACCTCTTTGACTGACTGATTGACAGACCTCTTTGATTGACTGATTGACAGACCTCTTTGATTGACTGATTGACAGACCTCTTTGACTGACTGATTGACAGACCTCTTTGACTGACTGACTGACAGTCCTTCTCCTCTTTGATTAACTGATTGACAGACCTTCTCCTCTTTGACTGACTGATTGACAGTCCTTCTCCTCTTTAAATGACTGATTGACATACCTCTTTGACTGACTGATTGACAGACCTTCTCCTCTTTGATTGACTGATTGACAGACCTTCTCCTCTTTGACTGCCTGATTGACAGACCTTCTCCTCTTTGATTGACTGATTAACAGACCTTCTCCTCTTTGATTGACTGATTGACAGACCTCTTTGACTGACTGATTGACAGACCTTCTCCTCTTTGACTGACTGATTGACAGACCTCTTTGACTGACTGATTGACAGACCTCTTTGACTGACTGATTGACAGACCTCTTTGATTGACTGATTGACAGACCTCTTTGATTGACTGATTGACAGACCTCTTTGATTGACTGATTGACAGTCCTTCTCCTCTTTGACTGACTGATTAACAGACCTTCTCCTCTTTGATTGAGTGATTGACAGTCCTTCTCCTCTTTGATTGACTGATTGACAGACCTTCTCCTCTTTGACTGACTAATTGACAGACCTCTTTGACTGACTGATTGACAGACCTCTTTGATTGACTGATTGACAGACTTTCTCCTCTTTGATTGACTGATTGTCAGACCTTCTCCTCTTTGAGTGACTGATTGACAGACCTTCTCCTCTTTGATTGACTGATTGACAGTCCTTCTCCTCTTTGCCTGACTGATTGTCAGACCTTCTCTTTGATTGACTGATTGACAGACCTCCTCTTTGATTGACTGATTGACAGACCTCCTCCTCTTTGATTGACTGATTGACAGACCTTCTCCTCTTTGAGTGACTGATTGACAGACCTTCTCCTCTTTGATTGACTGATTGACAGTCCTTCTCCTCTTTGACTGACTGATTGTCAGACCTTCTCTTTGATTGACTGATTGACAGACCTCCTCTTTGATTGACTGATTGACAGACCTCCTCTTTGATTGACTGATTGACAGACCTTCTCCTCTTTGATTGACTGATAGACAGACCACCTCTTTCATTGACTTAAACCTTCTCCTTCTCCTCTTTGCTCCACAGTGATTGATGTGATGGTGGATCCGGACGGCACCCTGGATGCCTTGACCAGCCTGGGACTGACCAGCCCTCTGACCGACCTGCAGAGGGTCAGTCCTGGGGCAGTGGGGCCCTCCGCTGCGGGTCACCCCCCTGGAGGTAGTAGTGGAGAAGGCCCTTCTAGCAGCACCCTGTCGGCCCCAAGCGGTGGAGCCTCCTCGGGGGCCTCAGGCACCTCTACCCAGGTGGCAGAGAGAGACCTGGGACTCCATGTGAATAATAATCTGCCCTCTAGTGGTGGAGAACAGAACTGTGTGGTTCATAAATGAGGAGGATACTGGATCTAGAACACACTACTAAAGTACAACTACCTAAACACGTGCTTGGAGGGGCCCTGATTGAGGCTCACTACTAGGGAGGATGGTAAAAGACTTGGAGAGATGGGATTCCCACTGGGCACAGACGTCAATTCAATGTCTATTCCACATTGGTTCAACGTCATTTCATTGAAAAGACGTGGAAACTATGTTGACTCAACTAGTGCACGCCCAGTGGGTTGATATGTCCTTCAATGTCTGGACAAACCTCCTGAACATCAGACCTGACCAAAAGAGAAGTAAATAAACACTTTTTAATCTTTGTCTATGACATACCAATCCGTTTGTTCATATGAATTTGAGCCAACCGTGAGCTTGTTCTGTAGCTATAACATGTGTACAGCAGGGTTGTGAAAGGATTATATACTGTCAATACAATCTATGTACCAGTACATGTCCTACAGTCCGTTATCAATACTACTATATCCATATTCTTGAACCCGTTTGAAAAGTATCAAGAATTGTTTTGCGTTATGATCTGCTAACTGCACCTGTTGCTGGTTGATTGATGATTTTTCAGAAGACATTTGATATGATTCCGTTTGTGTTCGACAGTGTTGCCGATTGTGTAACACCGTGGAACTTTAAACACTAAAAACAAATGGATCTATATAGTGGCAAATAAGGGTTCTTTGGCTTTGGTTCTTTAACCATACTCATAAGGTTCTAAATGGAACCTGTATGGTGCTATGAAGAACCTTTTCCATTAAAAATGGTTATATATAGAGCCAAAAAGGGTTCCGCTGTGGTTCCAACCCTTTTGGGGGCTATATAGAACCCTTTTTTTATGGAGAATGGTTCTGTAAAGAACCTTCTCAATCTCAAAGGTTTTTTAATTCAGATTTAATAGATATATTATATTGTTAAAATTCCATAGGTTGTATTATTGTTGAATCAGGTGTGCTAGCTCTGGAACAGCTGGGGGTTCCTGAGCAGAGAATTGAGAACTACTTAGTCAACCGCTCTCAATTGACACAAGGCCATACGTGAGTTTGTCACTGGCTATAGTCACATAATGTATCGCATGTAACAGCATAACCCAACAGATTAGATCAACTGAAATAACACTCTCACTCACGGTTGGACAAAAAGAGCTGTTAGCAAACCACACCCCAGAATATTCAAATGAGCCGTTGACTGTTGCCTGATCGACTGTCTGCTTTGTGGTTACAACCCTTTCGGGGGCTATATAGAAGCCAAATTACAACAAACACTAAATGGACACCATGGTTCAGCATTGGAGAATAGAATTCAGTGTCTTTCTGAAAATATTTTTCTGAATATCCTGCCATTATGCATAGCATAGCTCGGCAAATATTGTGAATATGAACATATAGCATACTGTATCTGTTAGCTGACTTGTAGCACTTGCAGCTTGGTGCGCTTGTTCTAATATTACGATTTTTCCACTAAAGAGAGACCAATATTATTCTTTATTTATTCAGATAAAAAGACATAGGGTATGTACAGTGTTATGTATCCATTTAAATGTGTATAATAGGATTATATTATTATAATTCTCCCATCCATGCCTTCCCTTGTGGAGTGATACAGTACGTCTTAAGAATGATGCATCACAGATAGCTGTACTGTATGTTACTAATAACTAACTGCTGTTGGCTAGGTGGTAAAGTAGCTTCCTGAAAAATGTGTTCCCGAAAGTAGTCCCCATATCCAAGGGTGTTACGTCACAAAGTGCCCACGGTCGAAACCACGAGAGTGTTGGATGAAACTATAAGATGGAAATAGCCTGGGTGCCTCATGTCTGGCATGACAATTGCGTAAGGAGTTGTAAAGAGTGCAGACGCAGACGGGCACGCAGGCTAGGAGATGTAGCTCAGCTAACGTTTGTTGATTTGCACATGTTAAGGCTGAGGTGATTCACCACAGAGTGGTGGTGATAGTGAGGATATCTGTCGATAGTAAGGATACGTAACATCTGTTGACCAAAACAGGTCTGGGTGTACTCCTTGTGGATGCTGGGTTTCATTGGAACTGGCTTTGATTGAGAACTGTTTTTTTGATTATCCATTATGATTGAGTCCACAGGAGGCTGGTGAGGGGAGGACGGCTCATAATAGTGACTGGAATGAAGAGAATGGAATGGTATCAAACACACGGAAACCATGTGTTTGACGTGTCAATACCATTCCATTCCAGCCATTACTATGAGCCCGTCCTCCCCAATTAAGGCACCACCAGCCATCTGTGATTGAGTCATGGAACACACACTAGTGTTCTGGTTAACGTACTTGAAGAATGCTTATGAAGTGAAGAGATCTGAGTAAAAGTCAGCATAGAAAGGGATAGTCAGAGACCAGGATCATGTTCAGTCGGGGGAAAACTTTTTGAAATGGAGTTAAGCGGGTAGGTAACCACTCATTTTCATTATCCGTTGCAAAACAGTTTGCTACAGTGTACCCTACTGAACATGACCAAGTGCTGAGAGAAACCATGACATGGACCAGGAAATGAAATGGACCCAGGAAGTAAAATGGACCAGGAAGTAGCTCTATATACCCCATAGAGCTAGATAGAGGACACAACATTGTATCTGTCCCTTTATGGCGTCTGTGAGAGCATACAGCACCATTGAGGACATCTCCATTTTGAAGTGGTTACTTTTCTTATTCTACTACTATGAGTTTTAAACAAACTGAAAGGGTGCACACTGCCACCTGGAGTGTGTTGTTTGAACAGGTATAAATCCAAGGTTTATGATTTACTGCCACCTGCAGTTATGCAATGTTTGTTCACAAGTGTAATTCATTGGCTGATCCCTCCTGATGAGCTGGTTTGAATTATGTGATCCTTTCTTAACCCATAAGAAGTCCCACCCAGTTCTACTTAAAAGTGGTGAAAGTCCTCAATGGTGCTGCCTATGCTAAAATGGCTTTTAGGCACGAGAGTCCTCTATCTACCTCTATGATATACCCATACTGTATCTGGATGTCCTGCCTCATACCAATGTTTACACATGAATGTAACCTGATCATAAATGTTGATGTTTCACAGCCAAAACAGCTTGATTATTAATAAAGAAAATAGCATTTTGTGGCTCATTAGTAAGGTCTTTATTGTCTTTATGTCATTTCAAACCTTTTACATGTTTCTGCTTGTATATTTTGTACGGATAGGTTTTCTAATTGTCATGATTTATTTGTTATCTTTGTAAGATAATGGTTACATGATTTTTGTTTGTCTACTTTTGACGGATTTGAATAAACTGCATGACTATCATTGACAGTTTTTCTCATGTGAATTTCATATCCAGATATCCATGCTGTATATATTCCTAAACACATGTTGGGACAATAACTGTAAATTCTATGAAATATTTTAGTCAGTCAGCTGCTACTGTAAAGACTCCCTGGCTACAGTATGTTAACCCTCCCTGCTTTTCTCCCTCAGCGCCACACTCAACCCTACCCCCTTGTCCGACCTCTTTCAGTCACTATTAAACGGAACATACAGGACACACAGAACATAGAAATATAATTATTAGAATGGACCGTCCCATTCAAGTCAAAACCATTTCCATTCTGTAATTCTATTTCTATGGCTCAGAAGGGCCGTCTTCGGTGCTCTGTTAATTACTGTGTCTTAAGATATTCTGCTCCATTTGTTTAATCCGCCTGCAGTGTAAAAAGTCATTCCCGTTGTCATACTGGGCTACTGATGCTGCTGCTGCACAGCATGTGTTTCTGGAGCTCTAATTCTACTGGGAGAATCTTGGGTTTTCAGAATTAAGTTAAGGCTTGTTACTGAACTGTGGTTTTGAATGTCTTGGGGTTTTACATGGAAATGAAGGATTAAGAGTGCGCTGGCCTCGTTGTCCTTTTGTCTGGGTAGGATATTATTCTGTACTGTTTCAAGTTTCAAGTTTTAATGTCACGCGCACAAGTACAGTGTAATGCCTTTCTTGCGAGCTCCAAATACAACAACGCAGTAATCGATATCAATGTAGTACTAAAAATAACATAAGGTAGAACAAAAACACACAAGAAACATAAATAAGAAGAACACAAGAAAGGAAGAAGCTTTATACAGGGTCAGTTCCAGTACCATATTTACAATGTGCAGGTACACTGGAGTGATAGACGTAGATATGTAAAGGCTTAAGGTGACTAGGCATCAGGATATATAATAAACAGAGTAGCAGCAGCATAAATAATGATTGTATTTGAGTGCGTGAGTGTGTAGAGTCAGTATAAATGTGTGTGTATGTTATGAGTGTGTAGAGTCAGTATAAATGTGTGTGTATGTTATGAGTGTGTAGAGTCAGTATAAATGTGTGTGTATGTTATGAGTGTGTAGAGTCAGTATAAATGTGTGTGTATGTTATGAGTGTGTAGCGTCAGTATAAATGTGTGTGTATGTTATGAGTGTGTAGAGTCAGTATAAATGTGTGTGTATGTTATGAGTGTGTAGAGTCAGTATAAATGTGTGTGTATGTTATGAGTGTGTAGAGTCAGTATAAATGTGTGTGTATGTTATGAGTGTGTAGAGTCAGTATAAATGTGTGTGTATGTTATGAGTGTGTAGAGTCAGTATAAATGTGTGTGTATGTTATGAGTGTGTAGAGTCAGTATAAATGGGTGTGTATGTTATGAGCGTGTTGGAGTGTCAGTGTGCATAGAGAGACTGGACTAGTTTTTGATTCGTTTTGACAAATGTGATGACTTGGGGACCAAGGCAGTACCTCAATACTTCTACATATCCGACGGATATTGGTTTATATAAAGTATAACGTTCAAATTGTTTTTCTATGATATTACTGGACCTTTATGCTGCATTCAGTTTGCTACTGATACACACTTCTCACAGTAGAATACTGTATCAAAGTCTTTGGTTCATCTTACATCACATGGATATCAAAAAGTCAAGCTGTCAGTGATGATGACTTGGCACTTTGTCTCCTCACATTGACTAGGCGAAGATGTACGACACCGAACCAGCTTGTGTGTGCAATAGGGCGTTTATATTTACATAGTCTATACTTTCCATCAATTAACTATTATTGCTTGTGGTCGACTGATGAAGGTTTGAGGAGGACAAAAAAAAGAAACAGGAGTACTGGGTCAGCAAGTCTGCCTCTGCAGACCTGACTGTAGGGGAGAGAGAGAAATTAGTATGCTGTTCACTAAACACTGGAGGAAAAGTAAGGGCATAAATATAGCAATTTCCATCCTGGAGTGGAGAGATGGAGGCTTGTGAGTAAGTACATTTTGACAGGCTATATAGGAACTACTGCCATAGGAGAATGCACCTATTAAGAATCAGTTTAGCTGTGCAGTACTGATGCAATGATGGCTGCATAATTTAGGTAATGAAACTAGAACAATCACTGCAAAATCCATTCTGGTGGCAGAAAGGTTCTCCAGTCGTGACATAAATCGTTCAAGGGCCCCTGAACACTTTCCTTTCTCTTTGCTTCAGTATTTACACAACCTCCATTCATTCAAGACTTACAGTATGTGGTTATATCGGCAGTGTGAAACTATATAATGACCTAAAAGGTGTACTGTATATAGCAATAAAATGCCGTTAGAGGCAGAGGCAATATCACAGCAGTCGAGGCAGTGTAGTCGAGGCAGTGTAGTCGAGGCAGTGTCAAATCAAGACTTTATTAGCTAACACACTAGTGTCCCACTCTGGTGCAGTGTAATACAGCGATATACTCTGACATGTGCCGTAGGTTAAGCTACAGACACCACTGGACTAACCGATATAAACATACTATAGCTTTATTATCTGATACATAGATTTCCTCACTGATGTAAGAACCTCCGTTTTAATTTGAATGTAGTGCACACACACACACACACACACACACACACACACACACACACACACACACACACACACACACACACACACACACACACACACACACACACACACACACACACACACACACACACACGCACACACACACACACCCTCACTCACTCAGTGCCTATAAGTGGGTCTGGCACTCTCCCACTTCATTCTGCAGCAGCACTCCCTGTTGAGCCCCACCTCCCACGAGGAAGCAGCCCACCCACTGCCCATACACACACCAGACAGTTAGACAGCCAGTGAGAGAAGAGAACCTCGGTGGGTTTGAAGAGCTACAGACAGTCACCCACTTACAGATCCACGATGGTTTAGAAGGGCTTGGCTCACTCATTGACTAGCTATAGACTGACAGTGATAGAGTCTAGAGGAGGAAAGAGGCCAGAAGAGAAGAAGAGGAGCTTTTAAGTGATTGTTTGTGAGTGTGTGTGTGTGTGTGTGTGTGTGCGTGCGTGCGTGCGTGCGTGCGTGTGCGTGTGTGTGTGCGTGTGTGTGTGTGCGCGCGTGCGTGCGTGTGTGCGCGTGCGTGTGTGTGTGTGCATCATGGCATCAGGAGGCCATGGGATGAGGGGTAGAGGGGAACCCCTCCACGCACCCCACCTCTCTGACATCTACGCCAACAGTGCTATCCAGCAACAGGACTATTCTGCAACCATCTGGCTCCGCAGCAAAGAGAAGCTGGAACATGTGAGTACCCTGAACGCACACTTAAACACACCTCATACACACTGGTGGAAGCTGTTGGGGAGATTCCAGAGGAATGTCGTACAGTAGTATTAGTAGAGGATAGAGGCTGAAGACAGGTTTGGCTGGGCAACTGGCTGAGAATGATTTGAGGGACAGTTGACTTCGATCTCTTGTCTAACCCAAGGATTCAGTCCACTCAACTAGGATGAAATGTAATTGACTTGGGACAGGATATCCACAGGGAACATGTTAGCTGATTAAAATATTCATGCAGGAACCAGTTTGCCAAGAGTCGTGACTATCAAAGAGATGGGGCCTAGTTCAGCTTTCCTCAAGTCAAAATGTGAAAACACTATATAAAATTGTAATAGTTTGTTTTCAAATGCCATGCAATGGAGCATTATAACAGCCTTCCCTCTCCAACCTAAACTCAAGTGTTCCACTACAGCATGTACTGTATCGTGTGTTGGAGGATGGCAGGATCTCTAGAATAGGACATCCACTGTCAATATTCAATATATTACCATTAGACTCTAAGCTAGCATCGTCCATTCTCAGCCCATTCATTTGGAATGCCTGGAGCTAGCCACCGGAGGATTGCAGCCGAGGAAATGTGCTTCGCAGCCTCCAATGAGAATTGATTACTTCCACTGTCCGCCTCACACACACTCAATGCTTGCTTTAAATAGTGCCGATCAAGCTCCAAACTTTGTTTAACTTCTTCTCTTTTAATTTGAAATGCCCACTGCCAAAACTCAAACTAACTTAAGTGTTGGGTTTCTGCTTCGGTTTCTATTTTCTACATTAGTGTTTAAGGTAAGGGAGTCATGTGTTTTCACCTTACGTTAGGGTTACACAGACTCAGGCTGAACTCCTCCGCCATAGGCTAGAGACTTCCTCTCCCTCTAAGCGTGCCCTCGCGGAGGCAGTGAGCTTTTTAGCTGAAATTGAGTGTAAATATTTCATGGTTGGGGGTGGTACGGGACTGGGAGATCTGCCTGCTTTAAGTATACTGAGTATAGCAGACACCTGTCTTGACATCCCATGTCTGAAGGGAAGCGAGAGATGTGCCACAATAGTAACTGTTCTGTACTTGACATGGGTTCAAATAATGATTGTTTTTAAATATAGTTTCAGTGTTTGCTTGAGCCTGTCTGCAGTGCTAGATGGGAAGGGTTTACATTTTTAGGACTACAGTATTGCATTAGTTCAATTTAAGCTAGGCAAGCTCAATCAGACACAGGTCAAGTATTTGAAATGATTTCAAATAGTATTTGAACCCAGTTGTGGTGAGTTGAGACCTGCCCTGAAATCTCATGTCGGAACAGGGAGATAGTACTGTTATGTACAGTCTGTCCTCAGAAGCCCTGAGGTCTGTCTGTTACACTACACACTCTACTGTTCTTTTATGCAGCCCAGACCCAACTCAACCCCACACACTAATCCATTGGGCTGGTGTATGGATCACGCAGTGCTGCATTACAATAAATGGATTATTGGGAAAGCCGAGCAGCTACAGAGTAAGATAGAGTCTCCAGCTATAGACAGAGACTTTGTGGACCGGCAGCTTCTACAGATGTAGGATCTACATTTGAGCCAGTTTGCTACAGCAGGAAAATAATCCTCCAGCAACAGGAAATGTGAATTATTCTGTGGATTGTAATTAATGTAAATGTTTTGTAGGGGTTGATACATTTTAGGGGAAGTCTGACATAAAGTGTAAATTACAAACTTTAGAAGCCTTTTTAAACCTTGAATACATTACAAGTTAGTCTTTTTTGCTGCCCGGGAATATTCTCAACAACAAAAGAGTGATCAAATAAAGATCCTGCATCTGTAATTCATCTATATTTTCAACCCACTTTAACTTCCTGCCAGTATTAAAACTTTGGTCATTCTTCACCGTCAGCTCACTCCAGCTCCACTGTCTGCTCTCTCTCTCTCTCACTCTCTCTCTCTCTCTCTCTCTCTCTCTCTCTCTCTCTCTCTCTCTCTCTCTCTCTCTCTCTCTCTCTCTCTCTCTCTCACTCTCTCTCACTCTCTCTTTTGAGCATTTAATTTTTTAAATGCCAAACTTACGGGTTTCTTTTCCTGCTGTAGCAAACTGGCTCAAATTAAGATCCTACATCTGTATCTTCCCCTCCACAGAGAAATCACACACTCCCACACACTGTAACCACTGTAACACAACAGACATGTCTCTCTGTGGGTGAGTGGAGCTCCACTGTATACAGTATGAGACCTCTGCAATACTAGCATCTTGTACAGCTGAGGTAGTCTTAATCAGTCTCTAGTGTGGGTGCGCTGGGCCATAGACAGCGCATAGAAGATAATGAAGTGCCTGTTGGAGAAGTACAGTCTGAACAGGCTGCTCTGAGCCAGTGCAATGAATCAGCACTGGAATTGGATTGAAAGGGTTTGGCACGGGCCCTCAGATTCTCAAAATGTTCTACAGCTGCACCACTGAGAGCATCTTGACTTTCTGCATACACCTCTTGGTATAGCAACTGCACGGTATCCGACAGAGGGTTGTGCGTACGGCCCAGTACTTCACTGGGGCCAAACTCCCTACCATCCAGGACCTCTATACCAGGCGGTGTCAGAGGAAGGTCCTAAAAATTGTCAAAGACTGCAGTCACCCAAGTCATAGACTGTTCTCTCTGCCACTGCACCACAACGAGTAACCAAGTGCCAAGTCTGTGACCAAAAGATATCTGAACAGCTTCAACCCTCAAGCCATAAGACTGCTGAACAGCTAATCAACTGGCTACCCGTACTATTTACATTGATCCCCTTTACTATTTATTTACCTCAATTGTTTTGCACTGACTCCCTTGACTGGCTCTATGCACACTCACTAGACTCTACCAACACACTCACTAGACTCTACCAACACACTCACTAGACTCTACCAACACACTCACTAGACTCTACCAACACACTCACTAGACTCTACCAACACACTCACTAGACTCTACCCACACACTCACTAGACTCTACCAACACACTCACTAGACTCTACCAACACACTCACTAGACTCTACCCACACACTCACTATACTCGACCAACACACTCACTAGACTCTACCAACACACTCACTAGACTCTACCCACACACTCACTAGACTCTACCAACACACTCACTAGACTCTACCCACACACTCACTAGACTCTACCAACACACTCACTAGACTCTACCAACACACTCACTAGACTCTACCAACACACTCACTAGACTCTACCCACACACTCACTAGACTCTACCCACACACTCACTAGACTCTACCAACACACTCACTAGACTCTACCAACACACTCACTAGACTCTACCAACACACTCACTAGACTCTACCAACACACTCACTAGACTCTACCAACACACTCACTAGACTCTACCCATACACTCACTAGACTCTACCCACACTCACTAGACTCTACCAACACACTCACTAGACTCTACCAACACACTCACTAGACTCTACCAACACACTCACTAGACTCTACCCACACACTCACTAGACTCTACCCACACACTCACTAGACTCTACCCACACTCACTAGACTCTACCCACACACTCACTAGACTCTACCCACACTCACTAGACTCTACCCACACACTCACTAGACTCTACCAGCACACTCACTAGACTCTACCAACACACTCACTAGACTCTACCCACACTCACTAGACTCTACCAACACACTCACTAGACTCTACCCACACTCACTAGACTCTACCCACACACTCACTAGACTCTACCCACACTCACTAGACTCTACCCACGCACTCACTAGACTCTACCCACACTCACTAGACTCTACCCACACACTCACTAGACTCTACCCACACTCACTAGACTCTACCCACACACTCACTAGACTCTACCCACGCACTCACTAGACTCTACCCACACTCACTAGACTCTACCAACACACTCACTAGACTCTACCCACACACTCACTAGACTCTACCAACACACTCACTAGACTCTACCCACGCACTCACTAGACTCTACCAACACACTCACACATACTACACTGACACTCACTCACTCACACACACACACACACACACACGCACGCACGCACGCACACACACACACACACACACACACACACACACACACACACACACACACACAAACACAAAACACACGCTGCTGGTACTCTGTTTAATATGTTTCCTGATGTTATCTCAATCACCTCCACTACCTGGTACCACTGTACATTGACTCGGTACCGGTAATCCCTGTATATAGCCTCGTTATTGTTTTTACTGGGCTTCTATTTCCTTTCTTATTTAGCAAATATTTGTCTTGCTTTTTAACTCTGCACTGTTGGGAATGGGCTCGTAAATTAGCATTTTACCGCAAAGTCTACATCTGTTGGATTCGGTGCAAGTGACCAATACCATTTGATTTGATTTGAATTTTTATTTATTTATTTATTTTTATTTAACCTTTATTTAACCAGGTAGGCAAATTGAGAACACGTTCTCATTTACAATTGCGACCTGGCCAAGATAAAGCAAAGCAGTTCGACACATACAACAACACATAGTTGCACATGGAGTAAAAACAAACATATAGTCAATAATACAGTGAAAAAAAATAAGTCTATATACAATGTGAGCAAGTGAGGTGAGATAAGGGAGGTGAAGGCAAACAGATATATGTATAAATAAATAAAAATATAAAAAGGCCATGGAGGCGAAGTGAGTACAACACAGCAAGTAAAAAAAAAAAAAATTAAAAAAAAAACACTGGAATGGTTGGTTTGCATTGGAAGAAAGTGCAAAGTAGAGACAGAAATAATGGGGTGCAAAGGAGCAAAATATATTAATAAATAAATACAGTAGGTAAAGAGGTAGTTGTTTGGGCTAAATTGTAGATGGGTTATGTACAGGTGCAGTAATCTATGAGCTGCTCTGACAGCTGGTGCTTAAAGCTAGTGAGGGAGATAGGTGTTTCCAGTTTCAGAGATTTTTGTAGTTCGTTCCAGTCATTGGCAGCAGAGAACTGGAAGGAGAGGCGTCCAAAGGAAGAATTGGTTTTGGGGGTGACTAGAGAGATATACCTGCTGGAGCGCGTGCTACAGGTAGGTGCTGCTATGGTGACCAGCGAGCTGAGATAAGGGGGGACTTTACCTAGCAGGGTCTTGTAGATGACCTGGAACCAGTGGGTTTGGCGACGAGTATGAAGCGAGGGCCAGCCAACGAGAGTGTACAGGTCGCAGTGGTGGGTAGTATATGGGGCTTTGGTGACAAAACGGATGGCACTGTGATAGACTGCATCCAATTTATTGAGTAGGGTTTTGGAGGCTATTTTGTAAATGACATCACCGAAGTCGAGGATTGGTAGGATGGTCAGTTTTACAAGGGTATGTTTGGCAGCATGAGTAAAGGATGCTTTGTTGCGGAATAGGAAGCCAATTCTAGATTTGACTTTGGATTGGAGATGTTTGATGTGGGTCTGGAAGGAGAGTTTACAGTCTAACCAGACACCTAGGTATTTGTAGTTGTCCACATATTCTAAGTCAGAGCCGTCCAAAGTAGTGATGTTGGACAGGCGGGCAGGAGCAGGCAGCGATCGGTTGAAGAGCATGCATTTGGTTTTACTTGTATTTAAGAGCAGTTGGAGGCCACGGAAGGAGAGTTGTATGGCATAGAAGCTCGCCTGGAGGGTTGTTAACACAGTGTCAAAAGAAGGGCCAGAGGTATACAGAATAGTGTCGTCTGCGTAGAGGTGGATCAGAGAATCACCAGCAGCAAGAGCGACATCATTGATGTAAACAGAGAAGAGAGTCGGTCCAAGAATTGAACCCTGTGGCACCCCCATAGAGACTGCCAGAGGCCCGGACAACAGACCCTCCGATTTGACACACTGAACTCTATCAGAGAAGTAGTTGGTGAACCAGGCGAGGCAATCATTAGAGAAACCAAGGCTGTCGAGTCTGCCAATGAGGATGTGGTGATTGACAGAGTCAAAAGCCTTGGCCAGGTCAATGAATACGGCTGCACAGTATTGTTTCCTATCGATGGCGGTTACGATATCGTTTATGACCTTGAGCGTGGCTGAGGTGCACCCATGACCAGCTCTGAAACCAGATTGCATAGCGGAGAAGGTGTGGTGTGATTCGAAATGGTCGGTAATCTGTTTGTTGACTTGGCTTTCGAAGACCTTAGAAAGGCAGGGTAGGATAGATATAGGTCTGTAGCAGTTAGGGTCAAGGGTGTCCCCCCCTTTGAAGAGGGGGATAACCGCAGCTGCTTTCCAATCTTTGGGGATCTCAGACGACACGAAAGAGAGGTTGAAGAGGCTAGTAATAGGGGTGGCAACAATTTCAGCAGATAGTTTTAGAAAGAAAGGGTCCAGATTATCTAGCCCGGCTGATTTGTAAGGGTCCAGATTTTGCAGCTCATTAAGAACATCAGCTGACTGTATTTGGGAGAAAGAGAAATGGGGAAGGCTTGGGCGAGTAGCAGAGGGGAGGGCAGTGCTGTTGTCCGGGGTAGGGGTAGCCAGGTGGAAAGCATGGCCAGCCGTAGAAAAATGCTTATTGAAATTCTCAATTATAGTGGATTTGTCGGTGGTGACAGTGTTTCCTATCTTCAGAGCGGTTGGAAGCTGGGAGGAGGTGTTCTTATTCTCCATGGACTTTACGGTGTCCCAGAACTTTTTTGAATTTGTGTTGCAGGAAGCAAATTTCTGCTTGAAAAAGCTAGCCTTGGCTGTTCTAACTGCCTGTGTATATTGGTTTCTGGCTTCCCTGAAAAGTTGCATATCACGGGGGCTGTTCGATGCTAATGCAGAACGCCATAGGATGTTTTTCTGTTGGTTAAGGGCAGTCAGGTCAGGAGAGAACCAAGGGCTATATCTGTTCCTGGTTCTAAATTTCTTGAATGGGGCATGCTTATTCAAGATGGTGAGGAAGGCATTTTTAAAAAATGACCAGGCATCCTCTACTGACGGGATGAGATCAATATCCTTCCAGGATACCCCGGCCAGGTCGATTAGGAAGGCCTGCTCGCTGAAGTGTTTCAGGGAGCGTTTGACAGTGATGAGTGGAGGTCGTTTGACCGCTGACCCATTACGGATGCAGGCAATGAGGCAGTGATCGCTGAGATCTTGGTTGAAAACAGCAGAGGTGTATTTGGAGGGCAAGTTTGTTAGGATGATATCTATGAGGGTACCCGTGTTTACGGAATTGGGGTGGTACCTGGTAGGTTCATTGATAATTTGTGTGAGATTGAGGGCATCAAGCTTAGATTGTAGGGTGGCTGGGGTGTTGAGCATGTTCAAATTTAGGTCGCCTAGCAGCACGAGCTCTGAAGATAGATGGGGGGCAATCAGTTCACATATAGTGTCCAGAGCACAGCTGGGGGCAGAGGGTGGTCTATAGCAGGCGGCAACGGTGAGAGACTTGTTTTTAGAGAGGTGGATTTTTAAAAGTAGAAGTTCAAATTGTTTGGGAACAGACCTGGATAGTATAACAGAACTCTGCAGGCAGTCTTTGCAGTAGATTGCAACACCGCCCCCTTTGGCCGTTCTATCTTGTCTGAAAATATTGTAATTGGGGATAAAAATGTCTGAATTTTTGGTGGTCTTTCTAAGCCAGGATTCAGACACGGCTAAAACATCCGGGTTGGTAGAGTGTGCTAAAGCAGTGAACAAAACAAACTTAGGGAGGAGGCTTCTAATGTTAACATGCATGAAGCCAAGGCTATTACGGTTACAGAAGTCATCAAAAGAGAGCGCCTGGGGAATAGGAGTGGAGCCAGGTACTGCAGGGCCTGGATTCACCTCTACATCACCAGAGGAACAGAGGAGAAGAACGATAAGGGTACGGCTAAAAGCTATGAGAATTGGTCGCCTAGAGCTACTAGAGCAGAGAGTAAAAGGAAGTTTCTGGGGGCGATAAAATAGTTTAAAGGAATAATGTACAGACAAAGGTATGGTAGGATGTGAATACAGTGGAGGTAAACCTAGGTATTGAGTGATGATGAGAGAGATCTTGTCTCTAGAAACATCATTGAAACCAGGTGATGTCATCGCATATGTGGGTGGTGGAACTGAGAGGTTGGATATGGTATAGAGAGCAGGGCTAGAATCTCTACAGTGAAATAAGCCAATAAACACTAACCAGAACAGCAATGGACAAGGCATATTTACATTAAGGAGAGGCATGCTTAATCGAGTGATCAATAAGGGTCCAGTGAGTAGAGGTTGGTTGGGGTCGTGGCGATCCAGACAGCTGGCCGGGTATATGGCTATCGGTAGCAGCATAGGATAGAGGTCTGTTTGTAGATACCTCGTGCGTTTCCGTCGGTGGGTTCCGTGTGGTGGGGTTTTGTTCAGATAGCAGCCGATAAGACAGCTAACGATTAGCGGGCCTCGGATGAGCGTTCAGGTAACGTCGGGACGGAGGTGCCGGTTGGATAAATCCCTCGGGCAGATAACGTCGGCAGTCAGTCGTGAAGGCCCGGTGGGGTTCCGTATCTGCAGCAGCAACAAAGGAAACGGGTCCGGATGGTGATGGAACTCCTCAGCTGGCTAGCTCCAGCATGATTTGAGTTTGCTCCGGGGTCGACGTAAGCCAATAGTCACACGGTATGCAGCTAGCTAGCTGCGAAATCAAGGTGCAAGTGTCCAGAGCCTGCGGTTGGAATCCGGGGAAACTGAGAGAAAAAAAGTCCCGGAATGCTCCGGTCCGAGTCGCGTTGCACAAAAGTGCCGGTAGATTATCGAGCTAAAGGAATAGCTGATGACCGCAAAACGTGGGCAGCTGAAACACCAACGCTAGCCAGCAAACCGGCTAATTTCGGGGCAGCTACAGATTAGCTCAATTTGAAAGCTCAATGGAGGGGTTATCTCCAGGGTTATAACAGGAGTTTTCCTGACTATATGACCTGAGTGTTTGTTGATCAAATAAAAAAAAAAACGTTGAGAAACCCACTGACCTAAATATGGTTTGAGAAAACACACAGACATGTTAAAGTGAGACCTCCCGCCAATGATACTATGGTGGGGGTTTCTGGGCATCGACTATATCTAGAAACGCGTGTGTGTTCCAGCGTGTGCACCCACCTTTGGCAACATTCTTCCTCTCGGGACAAGACTCAACCCTTCCTGTCAACACCGTCCTGCTCTCTCTCTCTCTCTCTCTCTCTCTCTCTCTCTCTCTCTCTCTCTCTCTCTCTCTCTCTCTCTCTCTCTCTCTCTCTCTCTCTCTCTCTCTCTCTCTCTCTCTCTCTCTCTCTCTCTCTCTCTCTCTCTCTCTCTCTCCTCCAGTCAGAGGGTGACACCCAGAGGGCACCTCTCTCTCTGTCATAGAGCCCAGTGGGGTTCCTCATCACATTATCCCTCCAGAATGCTCTAGTTCAGCATGAGAAACCAGCACATATCCTATAACTACCATTCTATACACTTTATTGACAATGGAGCAAAAGCAACATTATTCTATGTCATTGACGATGTAGCCTGGATTCCAGGCCTCCTCTTGTACCTTCCTTTAACTGAGACTATTGAGGATGCAGCTGTTTATACTGCAGGCAGGCTTAGTGTATATGAACATCCCTGAAGTGAGAGGTATAGAGTGTCAGTCTGACAAGTTTATCCACTTTATGGATGAGAGCTCAGACGCTTAGCAGAGATAGATGGGTCAAGATGGGGAGATGGATGTGAAAGAAGTATTCCTCAGACTCCCAAGGTTGTTTGAGGTAAATTGACTTTAACTAAACTTTTCCACTCCCCACCAGCTCTCTCTCTCTCTCTCTGTCTCTCTGCTCTCTCTCTCTCTCTCTCTCCTCTCCTCTCTCTCTCTCCTCTCTCTCCTCTCCTCTCTCTCTCTCTCTCTCTCTCTCCCCCTCCCTATGGGCTCCAACCCCCTATGCCGAGTTAGATTCAGCAGTAGCCTCCTGCAGTAGGTAGCATGTGCTCTTCGGTCTTCGCTAGTGTTAAACCATGCCAGGTTTCCCTGTGAATAAAAAAAGAGACATTAGAGGTGAAGAGAAATATGGAAGGGGTTTAGTTTCCTGCTTGATTCTTCCTCACTTCCTCACTGCGGTCCTGAATGCGCTCTTGTGCACTGCAGAGTGCAAGAGTGTTTTATCTTCCTCTGTAGACTGTAGACTAGAGCAGAAAGGGGACTGGGCTGGTGGAGAGATGTTATGGATGTGGATGGCCTTAAGCGCAGTGATTGAATTACAATTATTATGACACGGGAAACTTGAAATGTAGGGCGTAGAAAACAAACATGCTATTATGACATCATTTGATATGCTGTGTGTGTGTGTGTGTGTGTGTGTGTGTGTGTGTGTGTGTGTGTGTGTGTGTGTGTGTGTGTGTGTGTGTGTGTGTGTGTGTGTGTGTGTGTGTGTGTGTGTGTGTGTGTGTGTGTGTGTGTGTGTGTTCTTAGTACACTGTATGTATAATGTATTTATGTACACTGTATATCTATATCCATCACATGATTATGTTGGGTGTATGGAGGTGCAGTTGAATCAATACCATAAACATTATGTTAGTTCTTCAGCTACTTTAGTTTCTGCCCTATACCCAGTGGGTATGTTTCTTTAGTTTCTGCCCTATACCCAGTGGGTATGTTTCTTTAGTCCCTGCCCTATACCCAGTGGGTATGTTTCTTTAGTTTCTGCCCTATACCCAGTGGGTATGTTTCTTTAGTGTCTGCCCTATACCCAGTGGGTATGTTTCTTTAGTGTCTGCCCTATACCCAGTGGGTATGTTTCTTTAGTTTCTGCCCTATACCCAGTGGGTATGTTTCTTTAGTTTCTGCCCTATACCCAGTGGGTATGTTTCTTTAGTTTCTGCCCTATACCCAGTGGGTATGTTTCTTTAGTTTCTGCCCTATACCCAGTGGGTATGTTTCTTTAGTTTCTGCCCCATACCCAGTGGGAATTTTGGGGGATTTCATTCTAGTCGCTAGCAAGGTCCATTTGCTTTCTGCCAGTTGAGTTTTGCTTCACAGGGCAGGTAGGAAGGAAGAAAGGAAGGGAGAGGAGGGAGAGGAGGGAGGGAGGGAGGGAGGGAGGGAGGGAGGGAGGGAGGGAGGGAGGGGGCTCAGCTTGGAGAGAGCTTTCACATTGGATGTTCGGACTGAAGGGGTGAGCACAGTCCTGTTCCTACTCTACCTCTCCCTCTGCCTCTGTCAGTGTTGAGGGGAGTAGAGAGAGCACACACACACATCCAAACACACACATCCCAACACACACACTTTCACACTATCACTGTGGACAGAGTAGAAGAGCACACAAAGGAAGCGCCAGAGAGGAAGTGGAGAGACCATGTCAGGGCTTACCGGGACAGACCTCGGACTACACCACGCATCACACACACCGTCGGGACCAGAGCAACAGCATTATGAGGACAAGGGGACACTGTGAGGACAGGGTCATGGTTATGGTTTACGAGGACAGGGTCATGGTTTACTAGGTCACTGAGACTGGACTAATGTCTAATGTGATTAACCGTTAGTTGACCGTTAGTTGACCAGGTGTGTGAAGTTTAAAGGACTCATGGCAGCACCAACTACTCAGCCACAGGAGCCTATGAAGGTGAGTTTGAGATTTATCAATGATGTATTCATTCATCACCTTTTTTTTTATTCTTTAGAATGATTTGTGTATATTATTATTCATTATATTATACAGAATTGGGTGTTAATGTACTTACAGAACATACTGGCTCATTTCGGTTGCGTAACTTTTCTCGCTGAGATTTTCATGCTTGATCATAATGAGATTTGATTGGTTGATTATAATATCCAGAAGAGTAGGCTTTACTTGTAATTAGTTGCATACAGATACAATTGGTCACCGAGAATAATGTTTTTTAAATTATATAAATAAATAAAATTTTGCTGTGGAATTAAAAATGATACCAGAAAATGTCATTCTCTGTTTATGGCGGGATAGTTTCTGTGAAATCTTTTCATTTATCTGACAGGTCTGGCTTGTATTTGCTGCGGATGAATATCCCCATGGGTATTAACCCCAGCGAAACGTGGCGAGGTCCTTGACTCGGCTAAATGAATTGAAGGGAGGAGCGGTTCCCTCGTTCCCTTGGCGCGACAGACGAGTGCAAAGTGCATCCGGGCTGTTTCTCCTTCTTTCCGCATGATCGCTCGAGACAGACAGGGCGGAGAGTAGATGATGGACCGGGTTTGAAATTGACTTGACAATATTTTTCTATGTGGACTGGCCATTCTCCACATGTTATAGCTGAGGAGTGACTCTTCACTAGCTGTCAAAAGTTGTATTGTTTTTTCTGACTTCGACAATTCTTTGTTTTGCTTCACTGACAAAAGTTTCATAGGTTGTGAATGATGGTAAATTTCTGACTGTTTGAAGGTTTAAAAAGCTGTTGGAAAAGGAGGAAAATGTGCACTGCTCCTTCACCCGAAGGCACTAAACAAGCTGACAAGGGGCCAGAGAGGGATGGTGATGAAAATACTAAATCTAGCTATCAGAAGTTTCATTGATTGTAATGGTGGCAAATTCTTGACTACATAGAATCTTAAAAAACTACAGTTGTGGAAGAAGGGTTCAGGGCAAAGCTCCCTCACCCAAAGACAGTAGACAAGCTGGCAGGGGCCAAGGCAGGATGTTGATTCCAATTCAAAATGGGAGAAAAAAAGAGAGAAAGAGAATAGATAATGTGATGGTGACAGCCACACACAGCGCAACACTGATACAGGTGCCGTCAACAGTCGTGCCAAAGGCTCAAACAACCGAGAGAATGAGATTGCAGGAGTGTCGAGCTAAGCAAAACAGAACTGCCTGCCGCACTTTTAAATGAAGAAAGAAAATGGGGACTTCTTGAGGATACCTGTCAGAAGAGAGATCTGTATTCTGATCATTGACCACATTGACTTGGCCCTCAATTAAAGCGACATACATCAAACCCACTAGGAGAAGGAAGAAGAAAAATGTTATCTTTACTGTCCCTCAAGGGCATGTGTCTTCAAGACACAATACTGTTGTATAAAATAGATACTTACACTCAGGGGCGTAACTTTCACTGGGGCATGTCCCACCCCGCCCCCCCCCCCCCACCCTAACATTCTGCATTTGCATTTTTGTCCTCCCAGTTTTATCATTGGAATGTGATACAAAACGAGGCAACGTCGTGCTTTAGGACCATGCGGACGCCTCCGAGTGGTCGGGTAGGCTGTTTAGAGTGTTTATCTGTTTATCTGAAATGAATATACAAAAATATATATAATAATGATGTCCCCCCACTTCTGAAACCGAAGTTGCGCCCCTTATACTATTACACATGTAATTTACATCTACTACACATAGTGTTACAATACATACATTGCACTAAGTAAGGATTGTAAACAGACAAAAAAAGTCCCCAAAAAGTAGTACACGGTCGCAATGCAGCAAAGTAGCTGGTTTAAGGTTTAATAAAATCCTTTCAGCTCTGATGCGCCTGAACAAAGCAGGCGGGCGTAGGGCAGCTGTAGAAAAGCCCTACATACCTAAGCCCCTGTTCTTTAACTTCAATAGAACAGTGTTTTCCTTCTTTCTTTCCTTTAAACATAGTTTTACTGTGAATCAAATTTGCCTTCAGTTTGGTTTGGAAGTGTAAGGTTCTGTATTTATTTTTTTAGTCAACCTCGTGTTCTGTTTCGTTGTGTTCTTGAACGTAGCCCTGTCTTTCATTTTTGTTCATTGATTTCACCTGTGTTCGTTTCTCACCTGGTCTCATCAGCTCCTTATTTAGTTCAGTTCATTCTGTTTGTGCCTTTGTGAGGTATTGTTCATTTTGACTCTACTAAGCCTTTTCCTATCTCGTTTGTGAGAACCAGTTATAGCCATCGGTACTAGTTTTGTTTCTCCTGCCTGTTAATGACCATTGCCTGCCTTTGACCACAATTCCTGCCTTCTACGAAGGCGAAATAAACACCTGCCGTGCTCTGATCATGAATCTACACCTTTTTCTCCCTGTGTATTCATTACAGGAAGACTGTTCCACTTCACTTGTCCCCTCAGCTTCTTCTTAGCATAAAGTAGGATTTGAGAGATATTGGCCGTGTGTGTGTTGGTCCCCAGGGAAAAGGAATCCATGGACCATACGCACATTTCATCAATGACTTGTGATCCCTCCATCCTCATTCAAAACTGACCATATAGTACAAGACCCCTACAGATGTAGGATCTTCATTTGATCACTCTTTGTGGCTGAGAATTTTCAGGACTATTCTATTAGTTCCATTTAGCTAGGCAAGCTCAATCATCAGACACAGGTCAAGTATTTGAAATGATTTCAACTCATAAGGAACCAATTTGCCAAGAGTCGTGACTATCAAAGAGATGGGGCCTAGTTCAGCTTTCCTCAAGTCAAAATGTGAAAACACTATATAAAATTGTAATAGTTTGTTTTCAAATGCCATGCAATGGAGCATTATAACAGCCTTCCCTCTCCAACCTAAACTCAAGTGTTCCACTACAGCATGTACTGTATCGTGTGTTGGAGGATGGCAGGATCTCTAGAATAGGACATCCACCGTCAATATTCAATATATTACCATTAGACTCTAAGCTAGCATCGTCCATTCTCAGCCCATTCATTTGGAATGCCTGGAGCTAGCCACCGGAGGATTGCAGCCGAGGAAATGTGCTTCGCAGCCTCCAATGAGAATTGATTACTTCCACTGTCCGGCCACACACACTCAATGCCTGCTTTAAGTATGGACCATACCTTCCTTTGTCACATCTGATGTCTGACTACACAGTCCAATGACGTTCTATTTGGGTTATTGATTCGTAAAATCCTGACTGCTGATCAATTGTATTGATGATTGATATACAAATCTAATGGAGGATGATTTTCCTGTTGTGTAACACCTGAGACCTAATGGACTTGTCAACAGTTAATCTTGTCAGTTTTGCTTCTTGGCTGAGATTAGTCCTAATCAGGAAAGAAGAGATTGAGGTGCATTTAATAAATCCATTGAGGTTCCTTTCAAAAACAGTTAGTTGTCAGTTTTGCTCCCTTGGCTGCATTTCTATTAGTCATAATCTGGGATGTAAACAAATTACAAGGGGACAGATTGAGATTTAGGTTGAGGTGCATTCAATATCTCTATTGAGGTTCCTTTTAATTACCCTCAGGAAACGTTACAACTGATTACTGGGTTGATGTGGATAATGTTCTTTAGGGCATACGTTTTAAATTACTTTACAATGGAAACAAGTATTTGTGTTACCTATTGGATAACTCCAGGGTTGTATTCATTAGGGCACACCATATCTAAGTATTTTGCAACAGAAAACAAACATTACCCTTTCTCATTGGACAAGTCCAGGCTGTCCGTCCATGTTTCAGTCTGTTTGCTGCCTAATGAACACAACCCTGATTTTATGTGTTTTGTTTTTCTCTGTGTCTTTCAGTCCCAACAGAAGTCCACTTTAGTCATCCATATTTCATTCTATTTTCTTCCGTTTGGTGTCTAATGAACACAATCATGATGTGTGTTCCTCCCTATCTTCCAGTCTCAGCAGAAGTGCATCGCCATCTTTGCTCTGCTGTGCTGCTTCGCTGTGCTGGTGGCTCTCACCTTCTCCGCTGTAGACGTCTGGGGGGAGGACGAGGACGGAATCACAGAAGAGAACTGTAACAGACACTGTCGGTAAGAGGTACAGGAACTATAATCAAGCAACCCAGAACCAAATACTTGCGCTAGCTAAATGAAAGTCATTACAAAGGTCCTAAACAATCTGCAGGGCTACCGATCTGTAACAAGTAAATCTACATGCCTACAACATTGTCATAATTGACAGGAGTCAAAATCTTCCAAGGCCCTAAGATGCTATCATAAACTTAGGCCATAGATGTCTGCATCATCGATTTCAGAGATCTGAAATAATGTACATGATTTTTATGATTAAAACGGTATGCTTTCTCATCAGCATTGTCCTTGTGGAGAACATTCCGGAGGACCTCCCCCTTTCCGTAGATGGTACAACCCACGTGCCCCTCTCCACAGGCCTCAACAGCCTGTTGGACCAGGCCAAGCACTCAGTGGAGGTGGTATCTCCCGTCTGGAACCTCAACTCATGGGACCAAGAGACATGGCCCAACTCTGGCAAACAGGTATCATGTGACAAGATTGGCACTGCTACTTCTTCATCTTCTTCTACTTCTTCATCATCATATATCGCAAACTATAAAACTATGGACCGTTCTACAAATGTTCTACTTTGGCAAAGTGCTATTCCATTATATCAGCAGTGCGCCCAGCAGCAGAAATTGATACTAAGCCACACAAAACTTGCAACAGTCTTTGGATAAGGACATTCACAGAGCAAAGGGAACAATAACATTCATACTGTACATATCCTTTTATGTCTCAGGGCCAGCTTCTGTTCCAGAGGCTGCTCAACCTCAAGACTCGGGAGGTTAAATTGAAGATTGCCAGCAGTCTCACAGACTCTGCTGAACTGCAGAAACTAACAGAGCATGGTAAGTGACACTTCATTCATATCACTCCACATAATATATAAAAACAGCAATGTATTATTCATTGATGGCCTATAGTACTGTGTGTGCCCAATTATGCATACAGATGTAAGAGCTTAATTGAATAACTATTTTGTTGTTGAGAATTTTCCTGCACGGCAGAAATGCAAACTTGTAGTGTATTTGAGTTTTTAAAAGGCTTCTAAAATCGATCATTTCCACATTGAAAATTCAGACTTGATTTGCCCTAACAAAAAATATATCAACCCCTACAAAAATGTACATGAATTATAATCCACATAATAATTCAAATTTCCTCTTGCTGCAGGATTATTTTCCTGCTGTAGCAAACTTACTTAAATTTAGACCCTACGTCTGTAGGCTACAGTGTCTCATATTTATCTTAAGGAAAGCAGATACAGCACTTTATGTAACATTTTGTCATACCCGTGGTATACTGTCTGATATACTACCGCTGTCAGCCAATCAGCATTTAGGGCTCGAACCACCCAGTTTATACAACATTTTATATAACATCCATCACAGTAGGAGCTCCAATCTCACTCCTTGAGCTCTCCGGCAAACTTGAGTCCACAAGGTCAAACAACATGAATGTGCAAATGGATCCAACTTAACTGCTTCCTTGTCAAATTGGGCTGCCTCCTGCCTCCAAGGCTGCCTGTACGTCTTTCTGTCAGCCACAGGCCACGTTGGCCTTTCTTCTCCAATGTGGCCGTGATTTAAGGGCCAATAGAAACAGGGCTTTAGTAGCCTAAATGTTTGTCTGGAGGTTGTGTCCTTCAGCAAGGCACTTTACTGCTCCCTTCTAATCTGCTCCTGGGGTTCTACACTGAGGCCGGCCCTGTGGGCTGATTAGGCAAAAATACCCATTTCCATTCTCTCCAAGAAAATGGACAACAAAATATTCTTCTTCCCTAACTTCATTTTCCCCCTGCAGGTGCCGAGGTTCGCTTTGTGAATATGTCAGCTCTGACCAGAGGCGGACTGCACTCCAATTTCTGGGTTGTTGATAGGAAGCACGTGTTCATTGGCAGTGCCAGCATGGACTGGAGATCACTGTCCAAGGTACCAGTTCTAGACTAGGGTTTCCCAAACTCGGTCCTGGGTCCCCCCTGGGTGCATGTTTTGGTTTTTACCCTAGCACTACACAGCTGATTCAAATAACCAACTCATCATCAACCTTTGATTATTTGAATCGGCTGTGTGGTGTTAGGGCAAATACCAAAACGTGCACCCAGGGAGGGCCCCAGGACCGAGTTTGGGAAACCGTGATCTAGTCCATTAGTGATTAGAGAAGTGATTACCTGGCACTTTCATGCCCTAATGCCAGCTGGTGGTAGAACTCCCATTGAATGTAATTAACATATTGGCCAATGAGGAGTCAACACACACACACACACACAACCACACACACACACAACCAAACACACACACAGTGCAAGATAACAGAAATCTACACACTCTAGCAGAAATGTCAGCAGAGAACAGAAATTTCTCAAGGTCCTGTACATGCAATAATGAGCTGTCAGCAGTCTTTGTCAGCTGAACTAAACAGGTATATAGTCCACAAACACAATACACTGAAACAAACAATGTTTTCATCAGACAAGTATTCACTTATAGTGCATATCTAGTCTGAGGAGTCCCTCAGCCGTCCAGTCAACACACTCATTCTCTCTTTAATAACCAGACAGTTAACCACATTGCCTCCTCCTCTCCCTCCGTCTCTTCCCTGCATCTCTCCACAGAGGAAGGAGTTGGGGGTGATGGTTTATAACTGCAGCTGTCTGGCTATAGACCTCCATAGGGTCTTCTCCTTTTACTGGCAGCTCCAGTACAGAGACTACATCCCTTCTATCTGGTCCAAGAGAGTCACGGCCCTCTACGGCAAGGACAGCCCCGTAACGCTGTACCTCAATGATACAGAGGTTACCGCTTATGTGTCGGTGAGGATTTGTTATTATGTACTATGTATTACATAGAGCAGATCGGTGGAGGCTGGTGGAGGGAGGAATTGGCAGATGGGCTGCGTTCCATTTCTTCCATCCCAGGCATTACAACGAGCCTGTCCTCCGATGTATAGTGACACCAGCCACCACTGGTCTACAAACCATAATATTGTCTTGCTATAGGAGTTTTGGAGTTATGTTTCTACACTCTTGTTGAAATGGAGTAGAATAACCATAACTAACCCTAACCCTAACTAACCCTAATCCTAACTTACCCTAATTTACCCTAACCATAGCCCTAACTAACTCTAACCAACCCTAACCAATCATAACTTACTCTAACCCTAACTAATCCTAATTTACCCTAACCCTAACTAACTTTAAATTACCCTAACTAACCCTAACTAGCCCTAACCATAACTAGCCCTAACCATAACTAACCCTACCCCGAAACAGTTTTACAAGACATCTTATTACTTGACCAGGCAGCTGATATTTACAAAATGTTCTTGTACCCTAGAATGTTCTGAACTAGATGGACAAAAGCTTTACAAAACATTATGACACCCATAACAGATTGCTTTATCAATTATTAAACCAACACCCATCCGGGTGATTAATCATGTAAATGTTACGCAGAGAAACGAATGAAACGTCTCCGTTCTAATTTGACAGTAATGAATCTCTCCACCCCCCTAGGGATGATATGTTGATCAGCTACAGAGAATATATTCATCATCGTAACAGGAAGTAATGATGGTATGGCGTCCTACTGTGATGCTGCTGTTGGCAAACCTTGCCCTCCTCCTCTGCCTCGCTCCACTCAGCTCACTTCTGACAATGACGCATGTTGGGGTTATGTCCGTCCTCGTTTCGCCCGCTACACCCCCCCCCATGTCTCAGACTATATTAAATATTGAGACTGCTTGAAATGGGAAATTGGAAAATAACCTTTGTTTTGAAAGTGTGAAATATAGGCTTAAAGAGGGCTTTGGCTGTCACATAGAAGGCAGTAATAAAGTGAAGCTATGAAACGTTGACGCTCTGCTTAATGAAATAGTTGACAGTCTTTAATATAACCTGCAATCAACACAAGTCAAATTGAATCATTTGCATGTGTGTTCTCATCTTAATTATGATTCCTTTCTTGGTTCCTTCCTTCCCTCCTCAGACCTCTCCTGACCTCTTCTGTCCTAAGGATCGGGCCAAGGCCATAGATGTCATACAGCATGTGATGCAGGACGCCAAGTTGTTCATCTACATCTCTGTCACAGACTACCTTCCCCTACTCATCAGAAGGTCTGGAGGGTCTTTAGTTTCAAGGTGATGCTTCCCAATATCCGATAATGAGCCTATTCATCTATTCACAATGTGCTCATTATAGTCGGACCAATGACATAATATATGTCATAAAAGCTGTAGCTATACTTTCTGCATTCTGCAAACGGAGTGCAACCATAGTTTTCACCCGTGCTTTGATTTATGAATTTGAGAGCCCAAACCCTCAGCTTTTTAGCAAACCAAGTGGCAGGGGTGCCATTGGCTGAAACACAAATGAAGTATTGTGGCTGAAGGTGTTAGCTAAAAGTGTCCTTCTAAGACCCTGTGGTACTCTGCTGTGCATCTCATTTCCTGTCACTTTGTGACCCTTCCATCGACACAGATACTGGTCTCCTATCGATGAGATGATACGTGAGGCTGTGGTCCTGAGAGGGGTCAAAGTTCGTATGCTCATTAGTTTCTGGAAGCAGACCCACCCGCTCACCTTTAACTTCATTATGTCCCTCAAGTCACTGTGCATGGAACTGGCCAACTGCTCCCTAGAAGTGGTGAGTGAATGAAAAGAAAGACTGTGAAACGCCTATTAAAGAGATGTACTGTATAATACACTCCAAAATACCATGTACTCTCGCTGGTTTTACACAATCAATGGTGTGGGTGACTTCATCTCGACATTAGACTACTTGTGAGGTCTAAAAACATTGATCTTGGACTGTAATATTCCTTTCAGAATGAAGTGGCTCAGGAATTCAGATGTGTGATGGCTCGTTGAGTTTTAAAGCAACTGGAAGCCGTACAGTGCACTAGCGTTGCCTCTATTGCGGTGGATATCAATTTGTTTTTATGACTTTAATCTTCTATTCCTGCAGAAGTTTTTTAGCAGGAGGGAGCAGATGGCCAACAGTCAACCAGGAATCAACCACAATAAGTACATGGTGACCGACAGTGCTGTGTACATAGGTCAGTGATCCAGATGTCACTGGGAATCTACTGTATCATTGATTATACAATTATTTATACGGAGAAGACATACAATATGTATTATCCTTTACTCTTAACCCCCCCCCCACACACACACACACACACACACACACACACACACACACACACACACACACACACACACACACACACACACACACACACACAGACACAGACACAGACACACACACACACACACACACACACACGCACACACACATTTTGGAGAGGAGCAAAGAGTCAGCCACAGTTCAGCACTCCCTAGAGCTAGTTTGGAATGCAGTAACTTGCTCAGGGCACAATGGTATGATATCTGATGTGCGCTGCCTCTATTTCCTCAGGTAATCACGACTGGGTGGGGAGTGAGTTTGCCTATAACGCTGGGACCGGACTCGTCATCAAACCAACACAAACTCTCAAGGAGAGGGGTGCCACAATCCTGGAACAGGTGAAGGCTGTATTCGAGAGAGACTGGCATTCGCGCTACGCTAAAACCCTACAGGCCAGTAATAGGACTCCAGAGGGTAGCAAATACAGGAACCTCCACAACAACCAGAGGTCAAGAGTCTGACGGATAACAAGGAGGGCAAAGAGACCTGGAATGAGTCTAACGAACCCTATTAATAAACTATCAGCACAACTTTCCCTTTAACTTGTCATGAAACAAGGGTGTATTCACTAGGAACTAAACGGACGCAAACAGGCCGAAAGGGGGTGGGACCGAGTTAAAATTGTCCAATATGACACTCTCGTTTTCGTAGCAAAAAATGTTTCTGTTGCAAAACGTTTTGCTGCGGTTTGCTGTGGTGTGTGCTAAGGAATACACCCCATGTTTGATGACGGCCAAATATGGATTATCCTGAAGATGCACAAATCTGGTTATGTGGACCATTATATGCATTATTATACGCATGAGCGGCATGGAGGTTGAACATAAAAGACTATTCTAATGGTGTCATTTTTTTCAGGACCTCTACATTTACACACACTGAAGTATATATGCATTTTGTATTGTTTGATTATGCATTCAGTTTGACAAGAATACCTCAGTATTTTAACCTTTTAAAATAATCTATATAACCACTAAAAAAATCATAGTAAACATAAAATGCTTTGCCTTAATTATAATTCACATGCTTACATGGAGACGACCTCCCCTTGTAGACTTATTGTCATATAAACAAATGACTATATAACTGGTAGGATGTTACCTGTGTGCAATTGCATGGCATGCCTTTTGGGGGAACTGCCAAAATGCCCCCCCCCCCCCCTCCTTGTCAGTACACACACACACTCAAGGATCATTTAACCTAGAACAGAAGAATATCATTATACAGAAGCCAGTAGGCCCATGTAAGTAGGAATGATTCATTAAAATACATGGAATGTACACTATATTTATGATATATTTATGATACAGTTTCGCCTTGTTGATCCATAATATAATGTGAACTTATTTTATACTTGACTGTAATAAAAACGATACCTCATCCTTATTTCCACTGTTCTGAAACAATTCCAACCGGAAGTAGCAGAAAAACAAAGGATGTAATGGCCACCACTTCGGCCTAGTAAAGGGGAAAAGTGTAGGAAAATGAATCATGGGGCTTACTTTTCCCTTCAGGGCTGTTATGGGCTGTATTTATTTATTTATTTATTTTCGGGGGGGGGGGGGGGGCAGTTAACTTCATCTAAAATCTATGTTTTATAATGCTATTCTACACATTTTGCCATGAGGCTGAGAGAGAATTTAGCAGTCTTAAAGATAATTTCCTGCAATTCTACAGATGTTGCTATCATAGCTATATGGGGGCACCCCGGCCTCCAAGCCCCCCCCCCCCCCCCCCCCTCCAACACAAAAATAGTTGTGTAATATTAATTTGGTTGTCGGCCCCCTGGAGGTCGGGGGCCCAGGGCACCACATGAAGCAACATCAGGAGTGTGGTAGTACTTATTTTGAACACGTGATGGTGCTATAGTATTATATTAGATACCAAATGGCTCTGGGTTGACACTGTGTAAATGGATTCAATGAGAGATGAGAATTACTTTTTCATGTTCAGTTAGTTGTATGTTCACCGCAAAGTTTGATATCAACCTTTTTAGTAAGTTTTATTATAGACTATTCCTGTTGAAATTACACCCTAGGTTTATTCGTGTTGTAAATTCCTATAAACATATAATGGGGCATATCGTTTGATAGTTTTTTGGTTTGGATTTGGATTGCGGTTTATGTATCCCCTCAATCTGCATTATGCCATGTTTTGCTCTTTTTCTGTCCAAATTGTATGTTGTTATTATGGAATAGCCTTTATGTAGCCTATGGTGGTGATATGGAATGGGAAACTTGCTTTCTATTCCTGCTTCTTCTAGTGAAGTGTTGCGTGGATTTAGCGTTATCCCTGTGTTGTTTACCGTCGCTTTGTGATGAAAAAGGACCTGCCCCTCCCAGCAATGAGGAGAGGATGGAAAGGGTGGGGTGGTTCGGGTGCCGTTGTCATGGCAACAGATTAAGGTCAAAGATATTTTAGACAGCTCTATTAGCACTTTTTGCTCTTGCGGATTAGCACCAACTCGGGATTATTTGATATGGGTGGTGGCATCAGGGATGTGCGATGGTTTGACTGAGGTTAGTGTGTTATCAGTCTCGTTTTGTCATGACAAAGATACGGACGGTTGCAAAGATACAACGTATTCAGAGCACTTAGTGTAGGTAGCAACTTTCCCGGCACTGCATCACTCGTAGGTTGAGTGTCCGCAACAGAACGTCACATTGTAGCTGGTGGATACTGATACGCGCGTGCATGTGTTTTTGTACGGGAAAGAGAGTGAGGAGTGGAGAGAAAGAGGGAGGCAACGTTAGGTATGTGCCACCTGACTGCTTGCAGATGCCTTTGCAGCAGCAGGGAATGGACCTTCCAAGGGATGTAGGTGACATAATACATTTGCGGGGGAAATGCCAATGGAATTTTTTTTGAACAATGCGTGTCCACGGCTACATATCGACATCTTTTCAAAACAAATGATGTAGCATGTTAGATTGTGTACTAGCGACAAAAGTGCGCACAGGGCTATTATGCAGTCTCACTGCGGCTGCAGCAGGGAGCTACTTGAATTCTCAAATAGTTTTACTAAAGCGACGGGATCCCTACCGACCACAAGAAATGCTGCAGGCTTTTCCACAATGACAGTGGCTGTGTCCTGCGTTTCATTCACCTCTAGGGATAGGACGACTGTTTGAATAAAGAGTGTTCTGTGTTGATCAAGCAAACGATCTCTCTTTTGACGTCTACAGAAGTCATCATCACATCCAATATGTTTTGCTGATAAATTATCGATCAATCATCAAGGACATCGATCAAGATGGAAAGCGAGGTTTTTCTTCCCCATCTGGAGCAATTTATGCTCAGCCCGCTTGTCATTTGGGTAAGTACCCTTCTGCATGTTAAACATGTAGCTATGATAAATGTCCTTGGCGTTGATTTTCCTATTAATAAACAAATAATTATGTTTTTATTTTTTGTTTTGTTTAGGTGAAGACATTTGGGCAAAACGATGGGAACATGACATTGGATTATTCCGAGTTACTGGATGGGGTAGTTTTGAACAAGATCATGATTCAAATGTAAGTTTTGTCTGTTTGTGTTTTGTTTAGTTGCACATTTTGCCCTATGCACTGCAGCCAATAAGGAAGTTGGCTCTATGCCGGCCTGGTGTAGCCTAATCCAAGTTAATGAGCAGCACTGTCCAGATAAAACAGTGTAGCTGGAATTTGACACATTTTGACCCAGTAGCCCATGTCAATGATTGGCTTATCAACCACTTCTGCTCATCTGACAGCAAGCTACAATGTTGCTCATAATGTTGCTGTGATCATCCATGCTAATATCGAGAGAAATGACGTAATAATAGGCTATTTAACTTGGTTGTGTTTTGACTATAATCTGAGTGCCAGTCTCTCTGCTATCATGCTAACTCCTTGTCACTCATTGTCATGTTTGGTGTGACAATGACATCAGTGGAGTTAGGAAGAGCACAAACAGATCTGGGACCAGGCTGTTTTGACTCCATTTTGACTCCACTTGGGCATGCTATAATTAGAGTGAGTTCTGCTGCCAACTTCATGCAAAAAAAAAATGTATGTACAAAGTGATATAACACTTAAGCAGTTTGTACTCCAGTCCTCTCAGAATTTAGCCACATTTTGGGAATGCTATTTTTAGAGCTTTGAGTTGTGCCGGGTTGGTTAGGGTCATTCTGCCTGACACTTTGTGTTTTCAGAATGAAGTTGTGTCCTTGTCTGTTTCTGCATGTAGTCTAGTGGATACAGCTGTTACTAATACAGCACAGAGCTGCTGAAGTTCTTGTTAACTAGTCGATGCTGCACAACAGTGTGTGCTTTGTCGCTCACTTGCTCTGAAGGAGTTCATTGTTGTCTATCTGTCTCGGTCAAGAATATGTACTGTAACGTTTCTAATTGGTTTCCAGAAAAGGTCGAGCCTCAGTCCCAGATCACTCCGGGCAGTCTTTCCAGCTCCATTGGTGATGTGACAATGACAGCGACGAAGTTGACAAGACATAGCCATCAAAGTCTTAAAGGAAGTCTTCAAGAGCTTATTGAGTAGCTTATTGTTGGGGTACCTTATGTCTGGGAGAATTATCATCATCACCCACCTAATCATCACAAACTGATGACCCCTCTGATAGACAGTCATTAGTGTGGCTGGGGGTTTGTTAGACCGAGGCTGTCCAATGAAAAGACACTATATCCCCATAGAACAACTTTTATTATGGGTAGATATAGCCTAGTTCTGAACCTGAGATACCTGTCTATTATAATATCAATATCTAGGACTAATGTAAGTTATGTTTGAAGGGACCCAAATAACTAGAGGTTTAAATATATATATATATATATATATATATATATATCCTGTCTTCTTGGGGATAAGAGCGTCTGTCACAGTCTGGCTAAAAAAAAATACACACACACACACACACACACACCACACACACACACACACACACACACACACACACACACACACACACACAATGCTGGGGCCTGCCGGTGGGTTAGGTTTAGGATAATCCCTTGGATTGCATGGAGACCCTCTGGATTAGGGGCTTGTTGATAGT